>NC_057809.1:379793954-380030706 GCF_018294505.1 Triticum aestivum | reverse complement strand
GTTTGGGGAATATTATTGGCTAGTTGGCCGAAGGGCAGTTGAATCGGATTTGGGGGGAATTTTTGGGTGTGTGGGGGGGGAGGATTTTCGCGCGGTGGGCGGGGGGAGTTTGGCGCATGGTCGGTTTCTCCAAGTGCAGTCCCACGTGTCAGTGAAGAGGCAAGCCGAAGCGCGTTCCGTTTGCGTGAGCCGTGTGCAGGACCGAACGTGTGTGGGGTGCAATGCGACCGCGACAGGAGTGTTGTGAGTGTACCACATTTTTTCCTTTTAAAGTAGGTGCTTTGCCCCCTCAAAAAATATATGTTGCTTCGCGCGATCCATCGATACTACTACTAGTAATCTGGAAATCCCGACTAAAACGGCGCGGCCGGGTCTTTTCCCGCGCGATATGCTGGGAGGTTGGCTTAGTTGGGTTTTTTAGGACGAGTAATGCTACACCTACGTAATCCCAGTTACGTAATTAACGTAATGTGAAATGTGTGAGCTGTTGATTGTAGATTGGGGGAGGGAGGGGCCCACCACCATGAAAATCAGGGGAGGAGAGAGAGGCAATTTACGTTAACCCTTTTGTTGGTTCCCGCAGATGTAGAAAGATGTGTCCGATCCTACAATATAGGCCGTCCGATCTATATCTAACGGATAGGAAGGAAACTATGACAATTTACCCGCACTCCTCTCCACATTTGCAGATAAGGCTTTCCCTTGTTCATCCTTTTCTCCCACAAGATCTTGATCTTCCGTGCAACGCACGGGCATCTTGCTAGTACTCCTACAATATGTATATTATTGTGAAAGTTCATATACACCGGCCGAGATTAATGCAAACACGACAGATTTTCATTACATTTCAAACTTTTATAGGACAAAAAAAATAAAAGAAACCCGACCCTAAACCTATTCTACATCGGCGACCGACGTCCTCCATCTGTGATCTCCATGTACGGGGGCGGGGTTCAAGACCCGTGAAGTGAAGGTGCGGTCTCCGGCGAGGAAAAGTAGAACACGGGAGACGGACCGGCCAGTTGGCACACCATGCCCTGCCGCCTCCCATGCCCTACTCATCCTCGGAGGAGTCCCCGACCTCGGCGGTGTCGGATGTTGGACGGTGGCAAGTAGGACACGTGGCTGACAATGCTCCCGTCGTCGGTCGCCAGTGTGGCCACCGCTTGTGTGGCGACTTGAGCGAGGGCAGCGACCTCGAGCTCCATCCCCGAAGACAAGCTCTCCCGTAGAGCGTTCGCGCTTGCAGTCATGGCGGATGTGGTTCCAGGTAGGAGGACCATGTGCTATGGTGTGGAGGTTAGCTGGGCGTTGCCGCTTTAAGTAGCACATTCCGGTGAGGCCAAGCGTGCGGGTGCGTCATTAAGTCGCCGGAGTTGGTTCCACGGGCACCGAGCCTCTTAATGGCGACATACGAATGGACGACATGAATGCAGGCAGCTGTCGCCGGCTGGGAACGCACCGCGCGACGGCGCGAGGGACGAGGGTTTTGGTGTGCCAGGGTAGTCAGCTGCGGTCGTGGCAACATTGGAGATGCGCTTTGCTCACATGCGATCCCCGCATGTCATTGAAAAAGCAAGATGACCCGGCATGGTCTCAGGTCCAGAGGATGCAGTTGGCCGCGCTACACCACTCCGCGGACGCGTCACGGCACCCCGTGCATCCTCGATGAGCCGGGTGTTGTGGTGTGTTTGGATTGTGGCCAAAGTGCACCTTGCCAAAATTTTGGTCATGACCAAAAGATTGGTCTTTGTTTGGATGGTTGCCATTTTTTTGGCATGCCAATGAACTCTAGCCAACTCTAGTTCATTTTTCTTGCCAATGTCAGCCAAATCATGGGCAACCAATACCTCAACCAAAATTTTGGTCATGACCCAAAGATTGGTCTTTTTTTGGATGGTTGCCATTTCTTTGGCATGCCAATGAACTCTAGCCAACTCAAGTTCATTTTTCTTGCCAATGTCAGCCAAATCATGGGCAACCAATACCTCAACCAAAATTCTGGCTACCCAATGCTTTGATAGGGCAACCTTGGGCACAAATCAAACATACCGTTGGTCGTGCCACAGCACTAACGCCACCCTCGGCAAACTGAAACCGACCGTGTCTAGCGACTCTATGAGCGTGTTGCTCACCGCGGTCGCCGTGTCCAGAGGTGGTCCTGGAGCTGCGCCCCGTTGTTGGCCCCAACGACCCACATGAATGGTTGTCGATGGCGAGGAGGTCGTGGGCCAGCTCCTCCATTGGACTAGTCTGCGCTACGTCGTCCCGACGGGTGTGCCCCACATGTCTGTTTCCCTGTTTTCCCGGACATATTCGAGCATCAGTGCTCCGCGTTGCGCATTAGGCCTTTCACTATGTAGGCCAAGTGAGACAACTTATTGTTTATTTGAGCCGTTCAAGTATAATCATGTGGCGTTTTCTTATTTCTCATTCCTCTCCAACCCTCTTCTCCATCGATCATGTCGCCCTCCAGTCGAGTCCATCCTCCCGCATGCCTCATTTGAACATTCCACCGAGTATCATTCGCATGTACCCACCCTAGTCCTCTTTCAATAGATCTTCGGACCCCGAGATGAAATCGAGAGGGAACGAGCAGGGGCACGTGATACCTAAGGTGGATTCAAAATTTTGAACCAGTGATCATAGCATCCGCAAATCATATATAAAGGGTATTCAATGTTCGTTTCGTTTTTGAACGTACAATATACTCCCTCCTATCCTTTCTAGTTTACATATAAGTTTTATGTGTAGTCAAAGTATATCTACTTTGATCAAAAAGGTATCAACATTCAACAACGCCCAATCAATATTGTTAGATTCGTATGTACTCCTAGATTTGTACTTGAGATGGTTTCCAATTTGACTATTGACAAGATTAATAGTACATGAGATGTATAATGTGAAAATTATATCATTGGAAACTCCTTTCACATACGAATTTGACCGTATGCTTTGTGTAAGTTGCGTGTCATATATTATTACTCTAACATTTGGTCAAAGTTAGCCTCGAAAAACGCATTAGACCCTGTATGCTTTGTGTAAGTTGCATGTCATATATTATTACTCTAACATTTGTGTAAGTTGCATGTCATATATTATTACTATAACATTTGATCAAAGTAGTATAGTGGAAGTGGATCCTCTGATGTAGGTATCCCTGCCTTACCCTCCCTTTCGGTCACTTACTGGCGGACCCCATGCTTGCTAGGCCCTGCATGTCAGTTACTCAATGGGTTCGGCCACGTCAGGGGATCCTCATCCGTAGTATACTCCCTCTGTTTTTATTTACTCCGCATAAAATGGAGGGATTGGTGGTATAATAAATGACGCGGGCGGGGGAGGGGGAGGGACGTCGGTTTGCTCTCAACTGCTGTCCCACAAGCGAGCGAAAACGCAAGACGAAGCGCGTTCCATTCAGTGAGCGATATGGAGGGTCCAGCGTGCCGGGCTGCAACGCGAACGCGACAAGAGCGATGTACAGTCAAAACCGATTGACCGGTCGTCACCAGAACCTCTATTCACACCAGAACCTTCGCTGCTCGGCCTACGCCAACCACTGCCCTAAAACCACACCAAATCTCTAGCCCATTCCCCCACCTTTCGATCCCCTAGCCCACATCAAGCGTCCCCTAGTTCGCTGGAAAGCCATGGTGCGCCGCAAGATCACTTACTACAAGATGCTGACGCCGGAGCGCCGCGCAGAAATCGCGGCGGCGGTCGGTGCCACAGACCTCCGTTCCCAAGCTCGCTTTGCGGCGGGCCAATCCCCGAGTTCTCTGGAGCCAAGCTACGAGGAGGAGGAAGCCGATCCAATGTTCATGGTGGAGGTCGCGGCGCAGAAGGCCCCCGATGGGTATGATACGATGGACGTCGACTTCGTGCCGGCGTCCGAGTCCCCCATGGTGCAGGCGGACCAGCGGTTCAACATGGTGATACTAAAGGAGGACCGGGAGGCAGAGGCTCAACTCGACGCGGAGCGTGCGCATGCCGCTACCATCGAGGCTCTCCTGCAGGCGGAACCGGATGTCGTGGATGTGAACCGGGCAGCGGAGGCTCAACTTGAGGCGGAGCGCGCGGATGCCGCTGCCATCGAGGCCCGCCTGCAGGTGGAACCAGACGTCCTGGACTTGAACTGGGCGGCAGAGGCTCGACTCGACGTAGAGCGCGTGGATGCCTCTCTCATCGACGCCCTCCTGCAGGCGGAACCGGACGTCCTGGACTTGAATCGGGCGGCGGAGGCTCGACTCAACGCGGAGCGCACGGATGCCGCTGCCATTGAGGCCCTCCTACAGGCGGAACCGGACGTCCTCGACTTGAACCGGGTTGTGCTCTCGTCCGTGTAGAGCGCCCGCACGCTCCGCTTGAATGAGTAGCTGGAGGCCGAGGACAACCACGGTGCGGAGACACACATCGGCAGCGACGGCTGGTTCGCGCCGGCAGCCAAAGACGACGAGGTCGTCTCTTTCCGCGAGCAGTGATAGTTTTTCTTTATGTTGTTGTTTTTATGGATCTTTTGCTGTGTAAAAACATACATTTGTTATGCAAGTCGCCTGATTTGGGTCAGTCTACCATTTCAGGCGATTGGGTGAATATCCTACGTCTCCTAACCCTTCTTTCCTTCTTCCTCACCTCTTCTTCTTCCCCAACAGACCACCGTACGGGCCGTACGGATACTCCCCAACATGCGGTTGGATAAACATACTCTATGAACGAAAATTATGTGTCAGTGATAGGATGGCTGAGTTAGGTGTGTTCACATGCGACATCACATGTCAGTGAGGGTGCGTTCCCTTGGTTGGGTTTGCGGCGTGCAGGAGTGACTGTGTGAGGGTGCGGTGCGACCGCGGCGTGCAGGAGCGACCGTGTGAGGGTGCGGTGCGACCGCGATAGCCGTGCACAAGTGTACCTCCTCATTTTGAAAACTTTAGGCAAGCTTGGCAAAAATGTGTGGCGAAGTTTGGCAATGCAAGGCCTAGACCCAAACAGGATAAGTACGTACATACTAGGAGTACTAGTGTTAAAAAAGGCTGGGTTTTCCTTCGCGGGATTTAATCGATACAAATCCTTGTTTCACGTGTCAATTAATGCGTATTTTTTTCTCCAAAGGCCAAAGAGCTAACCATCTCACTCCTTATCGCTTGATTAATACAGCGCCATGCAAACCAACCTTCTCTCTTCCGCATGCATGCAGGGGATATTAATGTCCTTGGTTGCTAACCCCATCAATTTTGCCTTGATTAGTGTTAGTGGCCCTTTGCAAATTGTAATTTTCATATACTGGCCTTGTGTACAAAAAAAATGGAGGTAGTAACTATATTTGACTTCCTTCCCCATTGCGGTGACGTCGATGATATTTTTTTTGGTGGTTTGGCGAAGTGCGTTCGACCGAGAACACCATTGAGGGAGACCATGGTAAGTCGTTTGCAAGTGCCGCCTGCAAGCCGAGACAACCGCCTTATTTGCATCCAGGAAGTCCTTTCCTAGTACTACTAGGAGTAACTAATGCGGTGAGATGGCTTCTCGAAGAAGATGATGGAGAAGCGGAGTCAGCGAAGAGTGAAATGATGGTTGCTTCGTCCGTGCTTTTGTGATTTGACGCCTCACTGCTTTGTGATTTGTGATAGAAGGGACAGGGGAGTAGACTCTGTGCTCTATATTGTACTACATGCGTCCAAGCATGGGATAAAGAGGAGAGACGTTGCATTTTTCTATTCCTTCAATCAATCAATCAGGGAGCTTCGGTTCCATCTTTTTGGCTTTGGCAACACCGTCCACAATGGTTCCCACGATGCCAAAAGCTATTTTCACATTTGGCTACACATTGTGGATGCCCTTAACCATACCACTTGGTTTTTCTCCTATGTGCTATCTATACAAATCTCAATTATATTGATCTAAAAAATTATAGAATCGAGATTAGTAAAAAGGGGGTGATTTTGTCACGCGGATGGCGGGGGACGTTTCTTATCTGCGCAATGCTACATCCACGTAATGGTTTACGTAAAGTTACAAACTGATGTGATGTGGGACTATTTGATTGGATTAAAGGAGAGGATTAGGCCCACCCCACCTGAAAATCAGGGGGGCATATATAGATTAGATGGAAAGTATAAGTAGCAGCTACGTAGCCCTTTGTAAGTCTAGGATTAGGCTTCTTATTTTCGAAGGACGTTGTCCTGGCGGTTTTATAACATGCGGTCCCACGTGTCAATGCTTTACCAAGCCGATCTGCGTCCCACATGAGGCAGAACAACGGCAGAAGCAACACGTGGTTAAGTTGAAGAAGATGAGGGAGAAGCGGATTCAGCAACGAGTGAAATGATGGTTGCTTCGTCCCTCCAACTTAACTGCGGGAAAGGTGCAGCTTTGTGATTTGACGCCTCATTGCTCATTACTACGCCGGCGCCATGACTGGGGTGCTTCACCCCGTCTGCTCTGCATTGTATTCCGGTATGGCACGTGGACCCGGTAGCTTGATGTCCCACATGTCGGCGAAAGGGACTATAAGATTTATGAAAGCGAGCGCTCCACTCTTATGACGGAGGAGTAGACGGCACGACGGCCCAGTGAACTGTCACTTGTACTGTATAGTACTATAGTTTTGCTGTTTCGCACGACCCATCGATACAAACCTGATTAAACATGAAAGGGCGGGATTTTTCCCGCACGGTAGATGATACTGGCCATACATTTCAAAGGGAATTTTAATGTATGCAAACTGAATAATTATAAGTAACAATATGATATCTAGTAAAACTAAAAACACATATGATTTATTGTGTTAGAGTGTAGTAGTAGTGATGTATTGCATAGTTGTTAGATGTAACATGCGAGAACATGTAGAGATGTAGTTTTGGAGGGCCTACGGAGAGAAAAGCGTAATACGGTCACCGAACTTCAGAATAAGCTGATTACGGTCACTATATACGTTTTGCGGTGATTATACGGTCACTTGCTCACAGCTTAGCATCGGATTGCACTTTGTTGACCGGCCAAATAGTCTGCGTGGCGCCATGTTGACTAGTTAAATTGACCACGTTCGTTGTGGGCCCATCTATCAGTTTGCATAGGCAAAAGGTCAGGTAAACACAAATTTACGCAGGCGCGACAAGGCTCCAACCCGTGCGCGGGAATCACCTGGTTGTGTATGTGTCTGTCAGGGCCTGATGTGTGCGCATGCACGTGTAGGTTGAGCACTTGAGCGTGAGAGTGTGTGTTGGTCGTGTGGTGTACTAGTGTGTGCATGCGTGCGTGTGTGTGTGCGTGTGAGTGTTGCATGCGTGTGTGTGAGTGGTGCGTGCGTGGCTGCGTGTGTACGTGTGAGTGTTGCGTGCGTGCGTGGGTGCATGTGTTTGTGTGAGTGTTGCGTGGATGCAGTTCGTGTGCATGCGTGCGTGTGTGTGTATAATCACCACACCAGCTCCTTTGTGCTAAAACAGACGGCTAAGCATACCAATACAAGTCCACCTTGTCCGTTGTGCCCGCGGTCATGACATCGAACCACCGTCCAAATATATTTTTGTCGTTTGTTTTCATTCTTACTAGCAAGATGCCCGTGCGTTGCATGTAACATCAAGATGCATTTGTATGACTTGTTTATCTTGTGAGAGAAAAGGATGAACGAGGGAAGGCCTTATTTGCAAATGTGGAGAGGTGTGTGGGTACCTTTTTGCAAAATTGCCATAGTTTCTTTCCTATCCGTCAGATATAATCCGGACGGCCTATATTGTAGGATGGCAGGCACACCATCATCACCAACTCTGTTTTTTATAAGAGCGTATTTTATGTATTTTATAAGAGTGTAGATGTAGAGTAGATACAAGTCGGCAGGTGGGCACGATGGTAGTGAGATAATGTGATGCAACACTAGAGGTGCCACGTGGAGCATTTAACTGGTCAACTAGTCATGTCATGAGCAAATACAGAGTTGTACGGTGAGCCCGTGACTGCATAATAACCACTAAACGTAATTGGTGACCGTAATGAGTGGATTCTAAAGTCCAATGTACGTATCGTGCTTTCGCTTCAAATACAATGATCGTCATTGCATATATCGCGAGAGAAAGATGAAACATGCGTGAATTTTCTGGGGGCTTACTTTTAGAGGACCTGGAGATAGTTTTGTGTGCATACGTGAAAGGGGCGTACAAGGGGGTATGCGATGGAGAGAGAGATGCTCTTCGTTTCTCTTTATTATGACTAACACTTTGTATATAGTATAAAATTATACAAATTCACAGTGCGGAATAAATATCATTGTGGGCACCATGCAATGCAAATTAGCGTTCGTACTCCTCCATATAACTTTATAATGTTGTATATATGTAGAAACTCTAAAATAATTTTTTGGCCACACTTTATTCAAAAGGAATGTTGTATGCGAAATAAACGTGAAGAGAGGGCTTTTTAGATCAATGGGGTACGTGATGTAACATGTGTGAATGTGTAGTTGATGCATTTGGCGGGGCCTAGAGAGGTATGTGTGTGTATTACGTATTCGAGAGAGGCATGGATAGAGGGGCCGACGGGGGGCGTGGGAGAGATAGCACGAGAAATGAGAGTGGTCTAGAGAGAGAGAGACGAATATGACGTCACGACAAGAGATTCCATTCCCTTGAGTGTGTATATGCAAGGGGGGAGGGAATAGAGGCACCAGGAGAAACTTTCTGTGTGTGTGGTGTTTGTGTTGGTATGTGTGGGTGTGAGAAGATAATGAGACGTGGGGGCAAAGGGTGTGTCACCGCATGAGGTCCGGTGGGTTGAGGTGAGGCCCTTCGTTCTGTTCCGTCCTGCGCCACATTGGTCGGCCCGTGACGCATTTAGGAAGACCCATGGATGACTAGTCGTACAAGACAAAGATAGCAGAATTGTACTCTGTGTCCACTGACAAAGCCGGCTAGGATTTGTAACCCTAGGTTCTCGGACTAAGGTAACCCCTTTATCTCTGATATTACTATTCATCCAACCTAACTTTAGGGGCATCCTACAGAATGCTCTGCTAGAATCATACTCGTCGATTAGGAAGAGAGGTGTGAGACAATGCATGAGAGACAGGCGTAAAGATAATGTGCGTACATGAGACACATAGGCAGGTCCATGTATATAGAAAGGGTCGATGAGGATTGTGCGTGTGTATGTTTGCGAGAGGAAGAGTGCTTGTGATAAAGGTTAGTGAAAATAGTTGTAAATGGTTACGAGAGGGAGGGAGGGTTATAACTAGAGCATGTGTGCGAGAAAGACTCCTCGGGAGAGAGTGTGTGAGCATGTGTGAGAGACCACCGATGGAGAGTGAAACTACACGTAAAAGACTGATCTACACATTGATTAAAGATATAAATTGTATCCAAATATTAGGATGGGATCATGATATTTGCAATTCACGTAAGGAGCGGTCATTGATCCATCAGACATCTAGATTCTATCAAATTTGAGCATGTCTATGTTATTATTCGACACAATTGATCCACATAGTTAGTATTTTGAACTCCAGACAATGCATCGCTTTAGCAATCGAATATAAACGTGAGTATAGTTCATGTTGTGTGTGTAAAGCACATTATACATACGAAAGTTACACAATGGACATTATAAATAGCTACTACCTATGAACTAGCATACATTTGAATTCAACTTAAGGTAGTTTAAAAAAAATCGAATTCAACATGAAGTCGATTCAATTATTTGAATTTGATATCATGGCATTTGTAAACCATACCTAAATTATGGGGCACCAATCTTTGCTCTGATTTTGTACATAATAGCATATGTAGTCGTGTACAAAATAGATTCAAATTTAGCTCCTCCATTCCAAAATAATCGTAGTCATAGGATTTTCAAGTGTCAAAATTTCAAAAAGAAGCGGATATTTTAATGAGGTTTTCAAACATACAAGGTCAAATATAATGTTGTATATTTAGGTCAATCCTCATAGTTCAAGAGTACTCTAAACGTGAATGCTTGTGTTTCAAAATTTCGAACGAAGCGCCAAAAGAGCCTCTACTCGCCTGAAACCGCGTGAGACCAATGTTTGGTAGTACAAGGAAATTACTTTTCTAATAACTCTGACCCGTGAAACCTACCGGCCCGACGTCCAAAGGTCTAAACCGGGGTAGGTTTGTAGCTTCATCTAGATGCCACGCAACCGCATCCGAAAAACATTCATACACAATGGCCGCCTAAGCACACATGCGCGCGGCCAAAATCGCTCCCGCCCACTATTTGGGACACCTGGGATTACCATCCTACCCCCGACCCGCAGTAGGTCCGAAATTTAAGAGGGGGGCAAAGTTTGTACTTTCCCCAAATTTCAAACAAGCGCGTCCCATCTTCTGTTCAAAAAAGCCAAAAACAAGCGTGTCCCAGACCGAAACATGGTTCCCCCCCACCCGTCCGATTCCCCATTCGTACTCCATGGGCGCCAAAACTACCTCTCCACCAGCCGCGAAACCCCGACGTCCTCCGTCCGCCACCCCATCCCACCCATCAACCGCTGGCCTCCTCCATCATGCCGGAGCCGATACCCCGACGTCGTCGTCCACCGCAACCTCAACCACAACACCCTCCACGGCTAGTAGTTGAAGCCGAGGCCGAGCCGTCCGTACCCGAGCCAGTTCAACCACGCCGTCCTGCGCCTCACCGCTGCCGCTCCAACTTCGCCACCCTCCACTACACCGGAGTTGTTCCTGCTACGCCGTCCTTCGCCGCCTCGGATCTGCTTCCCCTCCGCCGACATACGGCCATGGCAACACAGTCAACAATTTGGCCATGGGTTCGTCCAAGCCTGCACCCTCCAGAACATCGGTTTCCCCGGTAAAAAGAAGAAAATCGGCGCGACTTGTGGAGGTGACCACACCGGCAACCAAAAAAGGTACTCCTCTTCCCTTATTCGTGCAAATCTTACATCTCTACTTGCACGGTATTCATCCCATAGAAGACACTAATTGATCGCTTCTTCTTAATACTAGATGTTCCTAGTAACTCGCGATGCACAAGGTTTCTCCTCGTATACTATTTCACCTTAGCTAGAGGTCCGTCGGCCCCCTGAATTTCAATTTCTGGCCACTTGATTCCCAATTAACGGAGGCATTCCCCGGCGTAACAGGCGCTAGTACGCCTATTACGCCGGGGAAGCAGCGCCTTGGTGTTTATCTTAGGGGCGTGTGCAGCCTAGAGCTACTGGCGCCTGATCTAGAGGTCGGCCGGGATTAAAGGGATGGCCTAGGGGTGCTGCCAAGCACGGCGGTGGTGTGAGGTCGACGGGAGGGCGGGGCTGCAGAGGCAGGGGTCTGGGCCGGTGGTCGCTGGCGGTTCGAGAAAGATCGTCAACAGTGACTGGCGGGAGGTAGACGAAGGCCATCTGCCCATTTCTTATAGATCGGACGGTTCATTAAAAAAATCGACTGACCTATTTATTTTCAGTCGACTGTTATCTTAGATATGACCACATGTGGTGGTGTGCTGGAGGAGTACCTACATTTCTTGTGATCATATATTACAAAATCATACAGAGTAGAATCTAATTTTGTTTGCCATGCAATGTTGTAGAGCTATCATATGTCTCCTGTAATTTATTTTTCAGCCACCTGCTATCTGCTACTTTTACAGTGCACTAGTTCTGCACACACTTCACCCTTACTCTCACTGTTGTGTTTTTATGCAAGGGTATTTCAGACTCTGCTGCCATGAGAGAAGCCAAAAAGAAAAGAGAGAAGTCGCTCCAGTTTGGTGTGCGGCTAGGCAAGACACGTTTCAACGCTTTAAAGGGTGTGGTGTCAGCAGATGGAGACGGGGAACGTAGCTCTGGAGTTGATGACCTCGCTCGCAATGAACCACCATCCCAGGTGCTTGCTTTAACTTCGCGGTGTCATATGTGGTTGCATGTTCCATATGGTGTCTAGCTTGTATTCGAAAGGTCGAAGTCGGTAAGATAAGGAAAGATATTTTTTTACATGAACCACCATCCCGTGAGCACCAGAAGACAAATAGCTAGTCAGGGCACTGGCCAAGCCAGTGACTAGCCCAGCAAAGGTAGGCATCACCTAGAAGCCAATAAAAAGCTGCGATGGTGGCGAAGCAGCCCGCCTCCCACCAGGCTCTCAGGTCCTAGATGATCATGCTCACCACCCCAGCCGGATGTCTAGCTTGTATTGCTTCCAATTTGGTTAAATTGCATCTTCTTAGCTTACACATTATACCTTTGAATATGACATGCCTTTCTGTTTTTGGTACATACTAGTACATCTGTGTATTAACCATGTTCTTACATCAAACTAATGTGCTTGTGTATCCCTCATCAATCACTTATGACGAGGCAGGTAGGCAAGGGGACTACTCCTCATTTAAAGAATGCAGCGTCAGCCTCCCGACATGGTTCTCAAGAAACAGAAATGCTAGATGAAGATAGTGAACGTAGCTCTGTAGTTGATTACAGCATTTCCCCTACACTAGCATCGCAGGTGCTTACTCTAACTTGACAGCGTGATATGTGGTTCCATGTTGCATATGGTGTCTAGATTGTAATTCTTCTAATCTAGTTAAACTGCATGTGCTAGTCTGCTTAGCTTATACATTATACCTATTAATGTGACATGCCTTCCTGTATTTAGTACATAGTACATCTGTCTATAAAGCATGTCCTTACATAAAACTATTGTTTTTTTGTATCCCGCATCAATCAACATGACGAGACACCTTTAGTATATGCAGTGCGATATTAGTTGCATCTTTCATATGATTTATAGCATGCGCTGCTTCTAATTTGTTGAAATTCCATTTATGATGGGACGCTTTTAACTTGGCAGAGTCATATTGGTTGCATCTTTCATATGGTGTCTAGCTTGCATTGCTTCTTATTTGCTGGAATGGTTTCTGCTTAGTTTACACAAACAGTTGTGAACATGGCATGTCGTCCTATTTTTCCAACATATTCCATCCTGGTATCATGTGTTTGCCTTACATCAAAGTAGTGATTGTCAGTATCATGCATGAATGAGTTCTGAAGAGAGAATTTTATTGCTTTTTCTTGTCGGTTTTACTTGACAATTCAAAATCAATAAAGCGGAAGGAAGTTAGCAAGGCAGTGGATAGAGGTGCTCCTTACGAACGGAGGGCCTCTACAGTTTCTACTCCTCCACACCCCCAAGATGATTACCAAGACAACACATGCATAGACACTCAACAAAGTTGTGTTTATGATGAGCACATCTCCCCTAGTGCAGCATCACCGGTGCTCCCTCTAACTTGGCACCGTTATATGTGGTTGCATGTTATGTGTGATGTCTAGCTTGTATTGCTTCTCATTTTGTTGAATTCCATCTTCTTACTTTACACATTATACTTGAATAAGACACGTGTTCTTGTTTCTAGAACATACAATATCTGTCTATCACACCATGTTCTTACATCAAATTACTACTGTTGTGTAACCTGCAACAATCACTTCTCATGAGACACGTTTGACTTCGCAGTGTGATATAGGTTACATCTCACATTCTTTTCTAGCTTGTATTACTAGTTTGTTGAAATGACACTTATGACGAGATAGTTTTAACTTGGTAGAGTGATATTCGTTGCATCTTTCATATGGTGTCTAGCTTTCATTGCTTCTAATTATTTGAAATGCCTTCTCCTTAGTTTACATATCATAAGCTGTGAATATGCAATGGCACTAATGACGAGAGACCTCTAACATGGTAGTGTGATGTTGTTTGCATCTTGCATGTGATTTATTTCTTGTAGTGCTTCACATTTGTTTAAACGCCATTTATGATGAGACACTTTTAACTTGGCAGAGCGATATTTGTAGCATCTTTCATATGGTGTCTACCTTCCATTGCATTGCTTCTAATTTGGTGAAATGTCTTCTTCTTAGTTTACACATCATAGTTCTGGTTATCTCTTCTGTCCTGTTTTTCATACATATTACATCCTCCTATCATGTGGTTGTCTAACATCAAAGTTCAGTTCGTCTGCATCACGCATCAATTTGTTCTGAAGAACTAAATTGTTATTCGTTTTTCTTGTCGGCTTGACTTAACATGGCACACAGAAAGAGGAGGAAACACAGAATGCCAGGGAATGAGAAGCGGATGAATCCTGCAGATTCTGCTGGTACTGATGGTGCAATAGAAGGTCAAAGTCCAGCAGAAAATTCTACAAACACGACATCCCATGCTAAATGAGTTGCAAAAAAAGACAAACAGAAACAAATAGCTGTCACCAAACAAGCAGAGACAACCCTGGTTCTTACAACACCTACCACAGTACTACCAACTGCATGACGTACTCGTGCGTCAACTGAGCTAGCAGCACGTTCCCAAGCTCCCTTTCCACCTGACACTACTTCCCAGGCACTCTTGACACAAGATGAGTTGGCAATATCAGATGAACCTTGTGAGCTTGAACAACAAGAAGGTAGTTGCTGGACTCAAGTTACAGTTGCGTGCTTCTTTATATGTAGTCTCACAGTTTGATGTACACTAACACTTCCTATGTTTGTTGTTGGACTAGCACCTAGGCGCAAGAGGAAACAAACATCAGGGATAATGCTCGATAGGTTAACTAAATCTAGAGGAGGAAGAATGGAGATCCGTTTTGAGGCAGGTTTAAAAAGGCCACGTGATGCTACAGATTCAGCCAAGTTAGTATCAGAGGCAGCGGTTGCTGTTAGGTGTCATGTACGTATCCTCCCAACATGGATTCAGTACAGTAATGACAAAGACAAAACCCAGTTAAACATTTTCCTCAACCATTTATCTGTAAGTATGGCTATGTATGGAAACTAGTAATATCATCTTGCTCTGTCCAATACTTTCTAGGTTGCTGATAATGAGACTCCCATAATTTTCAACAGATGAGGTTCAAGTTGGATAGCCAAGATGATGCAACCAGACAAGCTCGCACCCATGTTTTCAAGTCTGCTCTACGACAGTATCGGTATAACTTGAGGAAAACTCACTTTGAAGGCAAGGCTAACAGTGAACTTGCCCAAACATCTCCAGTGGAAAATATATCTGATGAAGACTGGAGAGGCCTCGTTAAACACTGGTCCGATCCGAAGTATCAGGTACATTATATATATGTCATAAGATCACATGTTGAAGTCCTACACTACTAGGAAAAGGGCTATAGATGAAATTGACACTAATGGCGCACCAGAGAAGAGGTGCGCCACTACTATATACTAATGACGCACCATGTGGTGATGCGCCATTAGTGTGGAAGACACTAATGGCGCACTAGGCACAAGGTGCGCCACAAGTAACAAATTGTTTTTTCATTTTTCCAAACATACTAATGGCGCATCCTGGCAAAGTGCGCCATTAGTAGTTCTAACTAGTAATGGCGCACCAGCCATGGAGTGCACCACTACTGTATTTTTTTATTCTTTTTTTTTTGCAAAACTACTAATGGCGCACTATGCCACAGTGCGCCATTACTATATATATATATATATATATATATATATATATATATATATATATATATATATATATATATACTTTTTTGCAAAACTACTAATGGCGCATGGCTGTGTGGTGCGCCATTAGTAACCTGGGACCAGCTAGATATTTTGGACAGCGACACCTACACACTCACTTTCCCCACTTCATTCCCTCCACCTCCTTCTCCAAGCTTGTCGGCTGCCTCCTCCTCCTCACCCTATTTGCACCATAGATTCATCAAAATTAACTTGTGAAATTATCTTTTTTTGTTAGGTAAGTAAGGGGAAAGCTATCTTCATGTTGTAGATCTACTTTTTTCTCCCTAGCTCGCTCCAACAACGTGCACATACACTTTTTGTGGCCTAGCTAGATCTATGTATGCTTGTGGTGTTGTATATGTTTGTGGTGTTGCATATATGATTGTGTTTGCAGGTACCGGTATTTGAAATGCGATAGTTGCCAATATTTTGCCGGAATGTTGATTCATTTCCGTTTCGGCGAGAATTTTGGCACTATGCATTCTTTTTGGTCCTATTTTTAGGGAAAGTCATGCCAAATTTTTTCTTGGTTCTAAAATATCGTTTTGCTCTACCCCGCAGGCGACCATGGTCCGCACGATGACCGAAGGCATCGTGAATAGGTTTTTGAGCTCCTAAAAGCCGAGATGCTTCAAAAGAACGAGACGGAGATAAGATGTTCGTGTCGAAGATGCAAGCTGAAGAGCCTTATTGCGGACCCGGATTCCGGGCAGGTGCGGGACCACCTGCTCTTGCATGGTTTCATGGATGGCTATCGGTGGCAAGGTGATGAAGATGTCTATGAAGTCGTCCATGGGGGCCGAGCAAGAAATGAGGAAGGGCAGCAAGACAACAACCGCGGCTCGGGCGGGCGAGAAGACGAAGAATCTCCAGGACATGATCACGACAGTGATGCTGTACACAGTCATCATGTAGAAGATGTCGGACATGATGATGAGGAAGATGCCGGAGCAGACGAAGGGCATGATCATGAAGATGAAGATGCCGGCGGAGTAGATGACGATGGACCATCGATGGGCTAGGTGCAGGACCCTCATATTCAAGAGCTACTTCTCAAGCAGACGGATAACGCAAGAGCTGCCGCCCGAGAGAAAGCCAAGCTGGATCAACTGGAGATAGACGTGGTTACTCCATTGTATGAAGGATACAGACCCGAGGATACCCGCCTGAAAGTAACGCTCATGGCTCTAGAGATGAAGGTAAAACACAAAATGACCGATGCATGCTTCGACGAGAACATGTCATTCTGGAACGAACGTCTTCCCAAGGGGAACAAGTGCCCGACCAGTTTCGAGGAGGCGAAGAAAGTCGTGTGACCTCTGGATTTACCGCACGTGAAATACCATGTGTGCATGAACAATTGCATCATTTATCGGGACGAGCACGCGGAGTCTACCATATGTCCGGTGTGCCGCGTCACTCGATACAAGAAGAGGAAGAAAGCTCCTCGAAAAGTGGTGTGGTACTTTCCGATCACTCCTCGTCTGCAGCGGTATTTCGCGGACCCTAAGGTAGCAAAGCTCCTGTGTTGGCACGCGGATAGGGAGGAGAAGAAGTGAGAAGATGACGCAAATGACCAGGAGATAAATAAAAAATACAAGATGCTGAGTCACCCTAAGGATGGGAGCCAGTGGCAAGCGTTGAACTTCGAACACCCAGAATTTGGGAAGGATCCAAGGAACATCGTGCTGGGCGCGAGCACCGATGGAGTCAATCCGTTTGGCAGCCAGAGAAGCACACATAGCACCTGGCCTGTGTTTGTGTGGATGTACAACCTTCCCCCCTGGTTGTGCATGAAGAGGAAGTACATTCACATGAGTATGCTAATTGAAGGGCCGAAACAACCAGGGACGACATCAATCTGTATCTGGGGCTGCTGAAAGAGGAGCTAGACACGCTGTGGAAAACGCCAGCCAATACGTGGGACGCCGCAGAGAAAGAATATTTCCCTATGAGAGCCGCACTGCTCACGACGGTGCACGACTATCTCGGTTACGGATATGTCGCGGGGCAGGTGGTCCACGGATTTTCTGGATGCGTCAGGTGCATGGATGACACAACGTATCGCCAGCTAGATAGAGATCCCGGGTCTTCGAAAACCGTGTTCATGGGACATCGAAGGTGGCTTCGCGACGATGACCCGTGGAGGAAATGCAAGGATCTGTTCGATGGTGAAACCGAACCCCGAAGACGCCCGCGTACGAGGAGTGGCGAGGAAATAGAAGGGCTGTTGAAAAATTGGAAAGATTGCCCACTGCCGGGAAAGAAGCAAAAGGCGCCAGAGCCGGGAAAGAAGCGAAAGGCGCCAGAGCCGCTGCTGAAGGTATGGAAAACGAGGTCTGTTTTCTGGGACTTGCCGTACTGGAAGATCCACCGTGTGCCTCACAGCCTTGATGCCATGCATATCACGAAGAACGTGTGCGAGAGTCTGCTTGGTACCCTGCTCAACATGCCAGAGAGGACCAAAGATGGGCCGAAAGCAAGGGCAGACTTGAAATCAATGGGCATCAGGCAGGAGCTTCACGCTAATGATGATGATGATGATGATGATGATGATGATGATGATGATGATGATGATGATGAGGCGAAGCAGGACACAGAAAGTCGTCGCAAAGGCAAAAAGGCCAAGAAGACGGAAATGACTACCCTCCCGCGTGCTTCACTCTAAGTCAGGAGGAGATCGAGCAGTTTTTCACCTGCCTCGTAGGAGTAAAACTTCCTTACGGTTACGCGGGGAAGATAAGCAGATACCTAGACCCAGCGAAGCAGAAGTTCAGCGGGATGAAGTCTCACGACTGTCACGTGCTGATGACGCAGATACTTCTAGTTGCAATCCGTGGGATCATGGACGCGCACGTCCGTGAAACGCTATTTGGCCTATGCAACTTTTTCGACGTCATCTCTCGGAAGTCGGTTGGCGTGAGGCAACTCAGAAGGCTACAGGAAGAGATCGTGGTGATACTATGCGAGCTTGAGATGTACTTCCCGCCCGCATTCTTCGACGTTATGGTGCATCTGCTGGTCCATATCGTGGAGGATATCATCCAACTCGGGCCGACGTTCCTGCACAGCATGATGCCGTTCGAAAGGATGAATGGTGTCATCAAAGGATACGTTCGCAACATGTCACGTCCAGAGGGAAGCATAGCCAGGGGCTTTCTGACCGAAGAGTGCATCTCCTACTGCACGAATTATCTAGGCATCGAGAACCCCGTTGGTCTGCCCGTCAACAGGCACCTCGGCAGGCTCGCTGGATGGGGTCACCGTGAGGGTCGCCGCGAAATGCATGTCGACTTCGAGGGTCGACTCGCCGACTTTGAAAGAGCAAACCTAGTCGCGCTACAACACATAGACGTGGTCGATCCTTGGGTGGTAGAGCACAAAACCTTTATTGAGAAGACGTACAATGACCGAGGCCAACAGAGGACGGACGGAGATATAATCAAAGAGCACAACTCATGTTTCACGCGTTGGTTCAAGCAGAAGCTTCTGTCGTACCCTTTACATGAGGATTCTTCCGCGGAAGAACAACTCATATTCGCCTTGTCACAGGGCGCCGAGCACAACCTGATGACCTATGAGGCGTACGATATCAACGGCTACACATTCTACACCGAGGACAAGGACATGAAGAGCGATGGTTATCAGAACTCCGGGGTAACGATGGAATCCTACACCGGTAACGACAAGGACAGATACTACGGAAGGATCGAGGAGATCTGGGAGCTGAGCTACGCTGGAGAGAAGGTCCCGATGTTCCGTGTCAGATGGGCCAAGAGCTTCCTAAAAGAAGACCGGTATTTCACCACCATGGTTATACCCGAAGCCAAATCCAAGACCGCGGGCGCAAACGTCACCGCGAAAAATGATCCATGGGTACTGGCTTCCCAAGTGGACCAATGCTTCTTCATTACCGACCCGTCAAAGCCCAGTCGTGTTGTCGTGAGGAGAGGCAAAAGGAAGATCATCGGAATGGATGGAGTAGCCAATGAGCAAAACTTCGACAAGTACGGCGACCCGAAGATCGAATATGACGACGACGATGAAGTAGCAGCATACACCACAAGAAGAAGCGGGACCACCCTACCTAAAGGACGTCCGTTCCACAGAAGAACTCCATTTGCGAAAAAGAAGGGCAAGAAGATTGTGAACAGATAGCTAGCTAAGATCGATTGTATTTAAATCGTAGTCTTCATTTCTCGGGCACTTTTTGATATCATGAATATTTTTAAATTTCATGGGCACTTTTTGAATTCATGAATATTTTTTCAAATTTGATGATATTTTTTCATATTCAATATGAAAAAATATTGAATATTCATGAGGACACTCGATCTCGATCCTCCTCCCTCTCGATAGCTATCCCCCTCGCCAGATCCCCCTCGCTGCCGAGCACCCCCCGCACCCTCCCCCCGCTCCACCGCCGCCGACGACCCCCGCACCCTCCCCCACTCCACCGCCGCCGATGACCCACCGCACCCTCCCCCGCTCCACCGCCGCCGCCGACCCTCCGCACCCTCCCCCGGCCCGCTCCACCGCCGCCACCGACACCCCGCACCCTCCCCCACTTTTTGATGATATTTTTAAATAACAAATTTGATGATATTTTCAAATAACAAATTTGATGATATTTTCAAATAAAAAATTTGATGATATTTTCAAATAAAAATTTGATGATATTTTCAATTAAAAATAAAAAACAAATTTGATGATATTTAAAAAAAATGATGATATTTGATGATATCTTCTGTTCTAGTCCTCATGAAAATAACAAATTTGATAAAAAACAAATTATTAGATGCAACAAGAAATAATGAAAAAAAGAAGTTACTAATGGCGCACCAGAGGAGGGTGCGCCATTGCTATCAGAAAAAAAGTTACTAATGGCGCACCAGAGGAGGGTGCGCCATTGCTATCAGAAAAAAAACTACTAATGGCGCACCAGAGGAGGGTGCGCCATTACTAACATTCCCCCCTCTAGCTGGATACCCCTTCGCCCGATCCCCCCTTCCCTCTCCCTCGCCAGATCCCCCTTCCCTCCCCCGCCACACCCGCTCCGACGACCCCCGGCCCGCTCCGACAACCCCCGCGCCTGCTCCACACCCGCTCCGGCTCCCCCGCGCCCGTTCCAACGACCCTCGCGCCCGCTCCACACCCTATCACCTCCCCACTTCCCCTCCCCTCGCGCTGCTTCACCCAACTAGGTCGTCCCCGTCACCGCATCATCCTCGCGACCACCGTCGTCCCCGCACCCCAACAAGGAGTCCAGGAGCTATGCAGTGTTCTTCTATGTCATCTACGGCCAGCCGTTCGAGCTCGACGACTCTGCATCATGCGTATCGAGGTCTTCTTCCACCTCCAGCCACCGTGGCCTCACCGTCGATCCGCGTCACCTCGTCAACCCCGGCCCCGCACGAGCTCGCCATCATCTTCCTCTCGGTGAGCTGCACCGGTTCCCCTTCCCCCCTTCGATTTCGTCTTCCTCTCTGTCAGTGTAGCAAGCTGTTATCCAACTCGCCATAGGGCCGACCTTGTTTGTTTAGGAGCAGATTTATACTTCTTCTGGAAAAGAAACCTGAACAAAAATGATCTGTGCTTAATAGCAAAATTATATATAGCAGTTGGTTAAAACTCAATTTCGTGACACATTCCAGGAGATTTGTTTGCTTTTGTGTGAAACATACTAGTATGTAAATATGTGCTCATGTTAATTGCTTAGTTTATGAAAGGGTAATTATGTAACAAAGTAACTGTGGCACACGTAGGTAAACAGGAAATAGCATCACACTTGAGCTAGTAAAATTTGAGAAAACTCCTAGGACATCAATGACACAGAACCACAACTGCAGCAAGCAAAGACATATCTGGTGCCTCATAACAGCTAGCAACTCATATCTGTCTTTATTATTCTGCAAATTCAATTTATACATTCCTTTGTTTCCAGACAAATGATTTGAAGCGATGATGATCCCAATGGCATATTATTAGTGGCTATTTGGCTATCAGAAAAGCAAGAGACACTAAGAACGATCTGCATATTGTTTGCTGAGTTTTGGAGAACATACTGTATTCACTCTAAGAAATAATTCTGGAAATAGCACTCATTTTTTTCATGGCCTGGCAAGCATGTAGGAGTTCTCACTTGTTTTAGAAAAACCGCATATAGCTCTCACTAAATCCAGTAGCTCCATGGAACTGTTAGGCATTTGTTCGTTATTGGTTGCAATTTTTTGGTCTGTGAGTGGACATAACAGTACACTGCGTTGTCCATGTAGTGAGATGAAGATGTTTGGTCAGAGAACAAGGCTATAGTGATCAATGCACATGACACATGTATCATGTATCAGTAGAGTAATTTGTACAGTCACACCAACTGCTTCACTAATTGAACACATGCTTTGCTTGTGTGTTCCTGCTGCTTGACTAATTGAACACCTGCTGTTGCTACTGTGGGACAATGTTCCTTCTTTTCTTCTTGATGTTGCTATTTCCATTGAAGTACTCACATGTGTTCTAGATGAGCTACTGCTAGTTAGTTCCCCTTAGACTACATTCTAGATTGCATATCATAACTCCAGAATTTTGTCATTGCACACCTGCTGCTAGTTAGTTCTGTAGATACTTAAAACACATATCGCTTGTCAGGTTTCGTTCGGTATATTAAATCTTATGAAATTATCAAAGTGGGTTGTACTGTGTTGGACAGAATTTTACGTTTGGACTTGGGTGAATGTAACCAGACTTATACTCTCAGATTTTTTCATAGTTGATGGTGCGAGGACTTATAATGTGATAAAGTATATATGGTGTGAGGACTTATAATTTTTGTTGGGTGGCCTATTAGATCTGGAATGGAAGCTCACATAAGTTGAGCTGATTTTTGTCCTTATGCAAGCAGAGGACCATATGGTCTATGACCTTTTCATCCATATGAAAGTAGAGGTACATTGTGGTGCTAGTTTGCTGGGTTTTGTCTCCGACCATTGTGTCGTGATGAATTTGCAGGTACCCCGAGAGGCCCTTGAGTTTGCCGGAATGTCGATTAACTTCCGTTCCGGCAAATTCGGGTACTCCATATGTCCTATTTTCAGCAAAGGTCATGCTGAAATTTTCCGTGAATTTTAGCATGACTTTGCTAAAAATAGGACATATGGGGTACTTGCGACTAATGCATGGGCCGGGGTATCTTAGTACTTAGTTAAGTAGGATCAACTGCCCCGCCATTCTTGCTGCATTAAACCGTAGGTGGCTATAGAGCCAAGTGATTAGGCCCAACTTAGAATTCTCCTTCGCATCGATAACCCTAGATGATAAACCCAACATAGGTGGCAATAGAGCCAAGTGATTAGTGCCAAGTGATTAGGCCTAACCTAGGGTGCCTCGGCATCGATAAACCCTAAATGATGAAAACTTAACTTGGCTTCCATAGGGTGCCTCGGTGTCAATGAGAACCTAAATGATGTATGCTTAGGCTTTTAGGGTGCCTCGGTGTCGACAAACCCTAAATGATAAAAGCTTAGCTTTTAGGATGCCTCGGTGTCGACAAACCCTAAATGATGAGACCATGATCTTGTTCCTTGACAATAACCAACTTTTTGACCAAACTTTTTTCCTATTTAGAGCGAAACATGGCCCACAACGATGAGGCCGGCGGTTCAGGTGGCAAGCAATTCTGGGAGCTGTCCCAGGAGTTGGAGGAAGAACCTCACCGCTATGATGACGCCGCGGAAGACACCGATCCTGACTACACAACCCCTAGTGGCGTCGGAGATGACACCACTGATGATGGCGTCGCGGATGCCACCATTGATGATGGCGGCGCATGCACAGATGGCAGCCAACCGAAGAGGCAACGGAAGGACCGGCGCCCAAACGTGCTCGGCACCGTCAAGGAGGAATTTACTGAAGTGAACTCCGATGGGCATCCGAGGTGCCCAAACACATAGTCAAGGGGTACTCGGTTCAGCTCGGGTGCATTCTCCGGAGCACCACCTTGATCAACACCGAGAACCTAAGGCATAAGGACCAAGGGAATTTGCGCAGCCTCCTCTTCACGAAGCTGCACGAACGATACAAGTTCCCCGCTGAGTTTGCAAACACACGCCTCTCGGGGAATAAAGTGAACGGTGCCACCCTCACGAGGATGAGCACGACCCTGTCTACTTGGAAAAGCACGGTGAAGGAAATGATTGACAAAGGTGATAGTTATGAGAAGATCAAGGCGAAATATCCTTTGATTAGCGAAGATGACTACAAGGAGTTCAAGATCAAGTGCCAGAGCCCCGCAACCTCCGAATCAAGTCAGTGGGGGAAAGAAATGCGGCGGTTGAACTTAGGGGTCCACCAACTCGGTCCCAGCGGTTACAGAGTGGCGGAGTCTATATGGGACAAGGAGGATGCGGAGCGTGCCAAGCAAGGCCTACCGCCCCGCTTCGAGAAATACCGTGACAAGCAGACCAGGAACTTTCTTAGGGCCCAGTACAAGGAGGACCCGGTAACAAAGGAGCTTACCACGGATCCGAAGACCAAGGAGCTTGAGCTTGTTCTGGTAAGGAATACACCCCCGCGTAATTAGCTCCATATGGTTGCATTCTAATTAATCCTCAATATTTCTAAATGGTTCACGTTCCTTCCGCAGGACAAAGAAAGCAGTATCGCGGGGTCGTCTCAGAGCTCCCCTTTCGACACCCCTTTGAATAGGGCGTTGAACGTAATGAAAAACAAGGATAAGCTCAGTAAGCCGACATCAGTTGGTCGTGTGGCCGGCAAAGGCTTGTCCACAAAATGGACGTCATACTATACCGCTGGTGGGCGAAAGGAGAAAAAGACCAGCTCGGAAAGCCAGTCGCGCGAGGTTGAAGCACTCAAGGCGCAAGTGGCGCAGATTCCGGAGATTGTCCAAGAGCAAGTGCAACAACAACTGGGATTGATGCTCACCAGCATTATGCCTACCTTGATTCATGGGATAACGACGTGGATTGCGGGTGGCCAACAGGGACCGCCCCCGATTCCCAGCTTCACGGCCAGCAACTCGCACAACGCGCAGGCGGCGCCATTGGTGTCTCCGGCGGCGGCGCCATTGGTGTCTCCGGCGGCGGTATTGGTGTCTTCGACGCCGGCATTGGAGCTTAATGCACCCGGGTGTACGCTGGCCGGCACCTCACCAACAAGCGGCCCCTACGTCAGTTGCACGCCCGCCGTTGGCGGTGCCTCGACATTAGCCGAGCTCGACGCCATAATCACGGTAACTAATTAAGCCTCTCGGCCAAGGACTTCATCTCCTTGCCTTTGACTGGGCATCCCTGACGCCCTACATGTTTTCGCAGGGCGCCGCCACGTTCCGTGCACTCTCCTGCACTTCGTGAACGACGAGTTGGTCGATGTCACCAAGGGGAAAATCGTTCAACTGGGCAACCCCGTGTTCCACGGTAAACCGATGCCACCCACCGTGTATAGGGTTCAACTGGTTCGGGTGCTGCCAGGCTGTAACGAGTTGTTACCTCCGATTCAACCCGCCGGGGCCGACGAAGATGATCTGATGACCCTCAGCACCTGCCTAAGCTGGCCCCTGCTTTGGCCGAAGAGCCAGATTCGTTTGGGGGCGGGGGACACCACCCCAAAGACAACACCGCCAGTCGTGCCGGCGCCAAGCCATGGCAAGACCGCCGCAACGCTACCGGACATGCCGGACATCCCTATGGCATAGGATCCGAACATGCATATGGCACTGGATATGGATGACGACGACAACGACAATGGCCGTACATTTAGCAACGTCGATAAGTACTTTGCCGAACATGGGTACGATGACGAATTCTGCGGGCCTCTTTCTCAAGAACCCAACCAAGACGACCGCGGTCTAGCTGGTACGGCGGAGAAACACAGTTGCAACAGGCGTCGTCTAGCGTTCAGTTCTCAGGAGACGCCTCCAGCTGCCGACTTCACCGAGCCTCAGATAGCCGAGGTGCCAAATATTATCAGCCCCAACACACTCAAGAAGGCGGTCTGTGAGCAGAACTCGGTCCCATTACAACGGAAGAAGAAGGGACGGAAAAGAAAGAGTAACAAGGGTGCGAGCCAGCCGGCACCGAGTACGATCCATGCTCAGGACGGGCCACCTTCACCTAAGGATATCTCGAGGAGGGTGCATGTGGCGGGTAGGGTGATGCTACCGACAAATATGCTCAATGCTGCAACCGGTGCTATGCGGAGTCTGCATGACAGTGTTCTTTCTTTGGAGAAGCGGCGTCTCAGAGAGAATGATGTGGCATACCTGGTTTTCATGGCCAAGGTGCCAGAGGGCAAGGGCTTTGTGGATGGCGCCATCGGGGGTACGATCGTCCTGCGGTTTGATGACATCTTTGCTATGTTTAACCTTCATCCGCTGCACTACGCCTTTGTTCGGCTGTTTTCGCTAAGTATGGAGATGCGGATCATTAGAGACAAGACCCCGGACATCATGATAGTCGACCCCTTCTACATGCGTGCCAAGCTCTTGGGCAGCGCTGGGGACCGCCAAGTCACGAGTTCACACCTAGAAGGCGTCATTCTGGCAAACCCAGATAAGGATAACTTCCTCGTGGCTTACTTTCCTGAGTAAGTCATCCCTTAACCGCCCCATAACATATGATTTCTTAGATTTCGATCATTCTTTTTTTTCTAACATTCCGTGGTCTGTGTAGTGACACACATTGCACACTCATCCTCTTAAGCCCGAAATATTCCATGGCCACATATTTCGACCCAAACCGTGACTCCAAGATCGACTACACAAATATCAAGAAAGTTCTTGATGATGTTGTCCCCGGCTACGCCAAATCTGGAGGCACCTTCTCCAGTGTAACATCCCAAATTTTCAATTTGGAATGTTATACATTAGATCATCTATGCATATCATATTTTATTTTGCATTTTGGTTGATCCTAGAAATTCTACGCAACTCAATGACCCACGGAGAGAGTTGGGGATTTCGTTATTTTCATATTTGAGTTTTCTCAAATTTTGAGAATAGGATCATTTGATTTTATTTATTTTATCATCAATTATTTCTATTACAAAAATATGAGAGAGGGAATAAACTAACTTTCCCAAAATAAAGAAATATTGAGGATTTAATAATAAAATCAAATAAGATTTTATTTCGGAGTTTTTCATTATTTTATTCGAATTTAGGAAAAATGTGCATTTTCAAAATTGCATTTAGGTCCCAAATAAATGTTCACCTTGTGCGGCTTGATTTTAGAAGCCCGTGACAACTTATTTTGGAATTTTTGGAGTCCGTTTAGTATTTCTTTTTATTTTTCTTCTGCGCATAATTATTTCAAAAAATAACGTGAACCGACCTACGTGCCGTGTCCTATCCGGACTCCCGCCCGACTCGCCCTTTATAAGCCGGTCCACCCCCAGGCCAAACCCTAGCCCGCCGCGCCCCAGCCCCCGCGCCGCCGCCAGCTGCCGCCGCCACCGCCTACGCCGCTTCCGCCGCGCCGCGCCGCCGCCGCCCGCCGCCCCGCCGGACGCCGTCGCCGTCGATCCCGCCGCCCGAGGTTCGCCGCGCCTCGAAATCCGCGCCGTCGGTTTTTTAAAACCGATCGGTTTTCATCGGTTTATTTTTTTAGGTTCGGTTTTTTTAAATAGATCAGTTTTTCCGGTTTATTTAATTTTAGCGAGTGTTCGTCGTTTTTCTTTTTCTCGGATTAAATCCGCGATTTTTCTGATCGCGATTCCTGATCTGATTTTCTTTTTAGTATAACTTTTCGCTCGTTTATCGGAATCAGGCGATTCAAGCGCCTAGAGTTTCGTATCGAAACCCTCTATCCGTTTAACCAACTTAAACAAGATTTTGCTACTGTAAAATTTGCCCTAGATCCAGATTACTAGAACAAAGTTGTTTTCTTTCGCCGTTTGACTTTTGTTGTTTCGTTCGATTTGATTCTTTTTCCCAACCGGAGTTCTTAAGTTGAACCTTCTGGTTAGATCTCTTATTTGAGTTTTACCTATGCATTAGATGAGCACTTATTGTGTGCTTGTTTGTTTGTCTGCGATAGAATACCCGGAGTGCGCCGCTTGTTACTTCGAATCGCTAGGTTTCCCAGATCATCAGCAAGGCAAGTAACACTTTGATCATACCTTTTCTACTACCCAGTTTTATTGCATTAGATCAATCCTCACACATTGCATGGTTAGGATCTAATTAAATTGTGGGATGGGAAGTAGATGAGGTAGTACCTATTACCTGTTTATTATCAAACTTTTGGGAGTTACTTCTATGTTTGCTTATTATGCCATGCTATGCTAGTAGACGTGGATTGGGTGAGCGATATCCATGACAGATGTGAGTTTTATTAATTAATGGTTTATCTAAGGTGGCAACTTAAACACACATCTGGGTGGATTGAGGCACCTGGGTATTCCAGGACTTGCCTGTTTTCTTTTGGACCGCCACCCAGGCTCAAAGGGATCATGAGACTATTCATATTAGAAACTTCCGTGTGCAGCCACAAGCTATTATGGGCTCTAGACTAGTTGACTAAGTCGTGCGAACTCTTACAGTGGTAGACTAGCAGATGTAGGGGATGTAGGTGGTACAGTCTACCCGTTCATAAGGTGCTAGCGCTTCTGAAAGACTATGTCTTGGTCATCCGTCTTCTCAAACATCCTATAGTGCGAGAAACCCAACGGAGGCGATCGAGTCTTGTGGAGAAAAGTGGGCAAACCTCTGCAGAGTGTAATAAACTAATCATGGTTAGCCATGTCCCCTGTTATGGACATCTTGAGTATCTAGTACTTGGATTATCATGTGAATCTCAACATGTTACTCTAAATTAATTTTGTTGGGTTATGTTTAATGATGATGCTTAATTGGGATTGAGAATGCTATCAACCATTCTCAATGTTTAACAACTACCATGATAGTAAAATAAAATTTATTCCTTTGAAGTAGGAAAAAATTGGCTTTACGCAAAACTATAACCATAGAGCTTTCCACCAGCCAAATATGCATATAGTATAGCTGATGCATTCCATTACCCTCTATGTGTTACATTGCCAGCATATTCCATGTGCTGACCCGTTTTCAGGCTGCAACATTAATGTTGCAGACTTTTCAGACGACGATTAAGGAGTTTTAGGTCGTGGTTCTATACTCAGTGATGCTGTTGGAGTTGATGGACTCACTTATCTTCCAAGCCTTCCGCTGTTATCGATATTAGAGGGCCTTAAGCCATATTTATTGTAATAAGTTCTCTTTCGAGACACTCGATGTAATAAGTGTGTGATTGCTACTCTGCTATAAATCCTCCGAGTACTGTGTGGTGTCAGCATTACTGATCCAGGGATGACACCGGAGCACAGAGATCAGACTGTTTGAGGTCTGGTCACTACAGAGATGGTATCAGAGCACACGCTGATTGTAGGACACGACCACTAAGCTAAAAGACCTAGATCACTATTCACTCTCTTCTCTTCTGACCTCTCATCTTTTCTACTCTTTAGGATGGAGGATGCAAGGAACAAGTTCACGCAACCGGATGAAGATACACCCTTTGGACGTCACTTGAAGGAAGTCACTAGATACCTGAACATAGGAGTACCAAGCTTCACCGGAACCTACAACGCCACTTTACCCGAAGAAGAGCGCTGGATGATTCAAGTTCAAGTTCCAGGAAGGACGTTCATGCCAGTCACTGAGCCCATAGAGTTTTCTTTTGATGCACCAACTTGGAGTCTAGGAAAGAGCATGGCAGCTCACATCGCCATGGGATGCATTGGAGAAGTCTACCGCAAGGATCTCAAGGATACTACCTACCAGATTTGTGCGCGCCGAGATGAGCACTGGGAGATGATCAGCACTAGGAAGGATAGATCAATTGCAGCTTTTATCCAGGAGTTAAACCAGCACATTCGACGACGGGAGAACCAGATGTGCGCTGACATGATAGATCCGAAGAAGGCTAAGACTAGAATCAAGGAACTGGAGGAAGAACTCAAGGCTACACGTGAAGATTACGAAGAGGAAATTGAAGTATTGGTGGAGAAGAATGACGACCTGATCAAGAAGATTGGAATATTTATGGGAGGCCCTACGCCAGTAGAAGAAGACGAAGAACCCAAGGAGATTATCCCGGAATACTACATCATCATCGACGACACCGACTCGGATCCAGATAGTAGCGATGATGACTATGTTGATGAAGCTGGAGCAGATATCATGGAGTCTGCAACCGAATAATATTTCTAGTATACCACCTCATCAGTAGTAGTAGTCCACCATGTAAATATAGTAGTCCCAGCACTTTTGCGATAGATAGATCGATTGTATGTCCTTGTTTGATTGATTGAAGTGAATTGTTTGATTTTGACTCATGTGCATATGGGTAGTGTTTTCTCTTTAGACCCCCTCTATTCATACATCTCATCTTTTCTAAAACCCTCAGATGCCTCCGAGACGTGACCCTGGATTTGCCTTTCCACCGAAGCTCACCCAGTTGATCCAGCAGCAGAACACATTGATGCAGTTGCTAGTCCAGAATCAGAATCAAGGGAACAACAACAACAACAACCCACCACCACCACCACCACCTATTGATCACTTAGCCCGTTTTCTTAGGCTGAATCCGCCGGTGTTTTCCTGTAGCACCGAGCCGATAGTAGCAGATGATTGGCTCCGCAAGACAGCTAGAGAGTTGACCACAGCAGGATGCACAGATGCGGAGAAGGTGAAGTTTGCCACACATCAGCTAGAAGGACCCGCAGCATCATGGTGGGAGAATTTCACAGCCACTTTCCCAGTCGACACTGTCACATGGGACCAGTTTCAGCAGGCTTTTCGTACTGCACATGTTTCAGCAGGAGCTATGGCCATGAAGAAGCGTGAGTTTCACAACTTGCGCCAAGGAGGACAGACAGTTGGCCAGTATGTGGAGGACTTTAGTAAGTTAGCACGTTATGCCCCAGATGATGTCGCTACGGATGCAGCTAAGCAGGAGAAGTTTCTGGAAGGACTGAATGATGAGTTGAGCATGCAGTTGATGGTAGCCACCTTCAACAACTACCAGGAGTTGGTAGATCGTGCTCTTATGATTGAAGGGAAGCAGCAGCAAATTGAGAACCGCAAGAGGAAGTATGGACAAGGGAAGTACAATTCAGGAGCTTAGCAGAAGCCACGTTTTACCCCTAGACCGGGAGGACATTTTCAGCATATCCATGGAGGAGGTAGCTCGCACAATCACAATGGCACCAAGAATGGTAATGGCAATGGAGGAAGCAACGGCCAGAATCGCACCAACCCATCAACCCCAGCCAAGAAGGACCTAAGCCAAGTCACTTGCTTTAAGTGTCAGAAGACCGGACATTATGCCAATGAATGTCCTGAAGGACAAAATGGCAATGGAAGTTCTGGGAAGAAGCCGAACCCTTTCAACAGGGGACAGGTGAACCACGTTAGCGTGGAGGAGGTTGAAGCTCAGCCCGATGCAGTAATAGGTAAGTTTTTGGTTAAGTCATTTACTGCACTCGTTCTTTTTGATACTGGTGCATCGCATTCATACATCGCAAATGGATTTGTGGATAAGTATAATCTATCAACCCAAGCCCTTAGGTCACCCATGTTAGTAACCTCGCCTGGAGCAGAGTATGTGGCTAGTCTATGGTGTGATCGGTTACCATTAAGGATTGGTAACTATGTTTTTCCCTCAGACCTAATAGTGTTGGAATCCCAAGGATTGGATGTGATATTAGGCATGGATTGGTTATCAAAGTATGAAGGAAATATTGAATGTGCTAGTAAGTCAATTTTGCTTACCACCCCAGAAGGGAGAAGGATCAAGTATGTATCCCGGCATGTGCCAAAGAGGACTCAAGTAAATTGCCTAACATGAGTTGTGCAGGAGGAAGTACCAGTGGTAAGGGATTTTCCTGAAGTATTTCCAGAGGAGTTGCCAGGCATGCCACCGGATAGAGATATTGAGTTTTTGATTGAGCTATTGCCAGGCACAGGGCCAATATCAAAGAGACCATATAGGATGCCAGCAAAGGATTTGGTGGAAATTAAGAAGTAGATTAAGGAGTTACTGGATAAGGGATATATTCGCCCAAGTTCTTCGCCTTGGGGATCGCCAGTACTACTAGTGGAGAAGAAAGATGGATCGTTAAGGATGGTTGTTGATTATCAAGGATTGAATGAAGTAACGATCAAGAACAAGTACCCACTACCAATGATCAACGATCTGTTTGATAGATTGCAAGGAGCTAAGGTATTTTCCAAGATCGATCTGCGATCAGGATACCACCAGTTGAAGATTCGAGAACAGGATATTCCGAAGACAGCTTTTACCACCAGGTATGGGTTGTACGAGTATACCGTTATGTCATTTGGTCTGACTAACGCACCTGCCTATTTTATGCACATGATGAACAAAGTGTTTATGGAGTTCTTGGATAAGTTCGTCATAGTGTTCATTGATGATATCCTGGTTTATTCGAAGAATGAAGAGGAGCATAAGGAGCATTTGCGTTTGGTACTTGGAAAGCTCAGAGAACATCAATTATATGCCAAGTTCAGCAAATGTGAGTTTTGGTTGAAGGAAGTAGGATTCCTCGAACACGTTATATCTGGAGAAGGTATAGCAGTTGATCCCACTAAATTGATATCGTGACCAAGTGGGAAGCCCCAGCAACAGTTGGAGAGATCCGGAGTTTTCTTGGACTCGCAGGATACTACAGGAGATTTATTGAGAATTTCTAAAAGATTGCGAAGCCTATGAATGAGTTGTTAAAGAAAGATACCAAGTTCATATGGACGGAGGAATGTGAGGCTAGTTTCTAGGAGTTGAAGAAATGCTTGGTTACCTCACCAGTGTTGATTTTGCCAGACCAGACCAAAGATTATGAGGTGTATTGCGACGCTTCACGTCGAGGACTTGGAACAGTGCTTATGCAGGAAGGGAGAGTTGTTTCATATGCCTCAAGACAACTGAAGCCTCATGAGTTAAATTATGCCACGCATGATTTGGAGTTAGCAGCCGTAGTGCATGCTTTGAAAACATGGAGGCATTTCCTCATTGGAAACCATTGTGAGGTGTACACGGATCATAAGAGTTTGAAGTACATTTTCACACAGAAGGAGTTAAATCTCAGACAAAGGAGATGGTTGGAGCTTATCAGGGACTATGATATGAAATTGCATTATCATCCTGGGAAGGCTAATGTAGTAGCTGACGTATTAAGCCGTAAGAGCCATGTCAATATATTAATGACGGGAGAAATACCCAAGGAGTTAGCAGAAAATCTTCGTGAACTATGTTTGGAAATAGTTCCGAGAGGCTATGTAGCAGCATTGGAGATTCAGGCAACTTTGATGGATAGAATCAGGGAAGCTCAGAAGACCGACAAAGAGATTGCCGCTATTAAGGAGAAACTTAGCAAAGGAAAAGCTAAGGGATTTCGTGAGGATGAGCATGATACCCTATGGTTTGAAGACCGCATTTACGTGCCCAATGACCCGGAGATCAGGAAGTTGATTTTGCAAGAGGCACACGACTCACCATATTCAATTCACCCAGGAAATACCAAGATGTATTTGGATCTAAAGGATATTTTCTGGTGGACCGGAATGAAGAAGGATATTGCAGAGTATGTAGCAGTTTGTGATGTATGTCAGAGAGTAAAGGCAGAGCATCAGAAGCCAGCAGGATTGTTACAACCATTGTCGATACCCGAATGGAAGTGGGATAAGCTAGGCATGGATTTTATCACGGGATTGCCCAGGACTCATTCAGGCTATGACTCGATTTGGGTTGTAGTCGATCGATTGACGAAAGTAGCTCATTTCATCCTAGTAAAGACCACTTACACCAGTGCTAAGTTGGCAAAGATATACATGACCAGGATCGTATGTCTGCATGGAGTTCCAGGGAGTATCGTATCAGATAGAGGAACCCACTTTACCTCAAAGTTCTGGAAGCAGTTGCACGAAACTTTGGGTACCAGGCTAGAATTCAGTACAACTTTTCATCCACAGACAGATGGACAGACCGAGAGAGTAAATCAGATTTTGGAGGATATGCCGAGAGCTTGTGCGCTAGATTATGGATCTAGGTGGGACAATAATTTGCCATATGTAGAGTTCTCTTACAACAACAGTTACCAAACCAGTTTAAAGATGGCCCCTTTCGAAGCTTTGTACGGAAGGAGGTGCAGGACACCGTTGTCGTGGGACGAAGTTGGAGACCGCCAGTTGTTTGGACCTGACTTGATTAAAGAGTCTGAACAGAAGGTGAAGCTGATTCGCGATAGGCTCAAGGTAGTCCAGTCCAGACAGAAAAGTTATGCAGATTCTAAACGTAAGGAGATAGTTTACGAAGTCGGAGATAGAGCTTATCTTCGAGTATCTCCACTTCGGGAAACAAAGCGTTTTGGAGTTAAAGGGAAGTTAGCGCCACGATTTGTAGGACCATATCGAGTTTTGGAGCGTATGGGAGAAGTGGCCTACAAGTTGGAATTGCCCGAAGGATTGTCAGGAGTTCATGATGTGTTCCACGTTTCCCAGTTAAAGAAATGTCACGCGGAGATGGCTGACATACCGTTGAGAGACACAGTGCCATTGGAAACTATTCAGTTGGATAACGATTTGACGTACGAGGAGAAACCAATTAAGATTCTCGAGTTTGCCAGTCGAGTCACTCGCAGCAAGGTTATCAAGTTTTGCAAAGTTCAGTGGAGCCACCACACAGAGGATGAAGCCACCTGGGAGCGAGAGGAAGATTTGCTCAAGGACCACCCTCACATATTTTCTAACCAACCCGAATCTCGAGGGCGAGATTCATCTTAAGGGGGGTAGGTTTGTAACATCCCAAATTTTCAATTTGGAATGTTATACATTAGATCATCTATGCATATCATATTTTATTTTGCATTTTGGTTGATCCTAGAAATTCTACACAACTCAATGACCCACAGAGAGAGTTGGGGATTTCGTTATTTTCATATTTGAGTTTTCTCAAATTTTGAGAATAGGATCATTTGATTTTATTTATTTTATCATCAATTATTTCTATTACAAAAATATGAGAGAGGGAATAAAATGACTTTCCCAAAATAAAGAAATATTGAGGATTTAATAATAAAATCAAATAAGATTTTATTTCGGAGTTTTTCGTTATTTTATTCGAATTTAGGAAAAATGTGCGTTTTTCAAAATTGCATTTAGGTCCCAAATAAATGTTCACCTTGTGCGGCTTAATTTTAGAAGCCCGTGAAAATTTATTTCGGAATTTTTGGAGTCCATTTAGTATTTCTTTTTAGCTTTCTTCTGCGCATAATTATTTAAAAAACGCGAACCGACCTACGGGTCGTGTCCTATCCGGACTCCGGCCCGACTCGCCCTTTATAAGCCGGCCCACCTCAGGCTAAACCCTAGCCCGCCGCGCCCCAGCCCCCGCGCCGCCGCCTCGCCGTCGTCGCTGCCGCCGCCGCCAGCGCCGCCGTCGCCCACCACCGCCGCGCCGCGCCGCCATCGCCCGCCACCGCGCCGCCGCCCGCCGCCCCACCGGACGCCGCCGCCGTCGATCCCGCCGCCAGAGGTTGGCCGCGCTTCGAAATCCGTGCCATCGGTTTTTTTAAAACCGATCGGTTTTCATCGATTTTCGTCGGTTTATTTTTTTTAGGTTCAGTTTTTTAAATAGATCGGTTTTTCTGGTTTATTTAATTTTAGCGAGCGTTCGTCGTTTTTCTTTTTCTCGGATTAAATCCGCGATTTTTCTGATCGCGATTCCTGATCCGATTTTCTTTTTAGTATAACTTTTCGCTCGTTTATCGGAATCAGGCGATTCAAGCGCATAGAGTTTCGTCTCGAAACCCTCAATCCGTTTAACCAACTTAAACAAGATTTTGCTACTGTAAAATTTGCCCTAGATCCAGATTACTAGAACAAAGTTGTTTTCTTTCGCCGTTTGACTTTCGTTGTTTCGTTCGATTTGATTCTTTTTGCCAACCGGAGTTCTGAAGTTGAACCTTCTGGTTAGATCTCTTATTTGAGTTTTACCTATGCATTAGATGAGTACTTATTGTATGCTTGTTTGTTTGTTTGCGATAGAATACCTGGAGTGCGCTGCTTGTTACTTCGAATCGCTAGGTTTCTCGGATCATCAGCAAGGCAAGTAACACTTTGATCATACCTTTTCTACTACCTAGTTTTATTGCATTAGATCAATCCTCACACATTGCATGGTTAGGATCTAATTAAATTGTGGGATGGGAAGTAGATGAGGTAGTACCTATTACCTGTTTATTATCAAACCTTTGGGAGTTACTTCTACATTTGCTTATTATGCCATGCTATGCTAGTAGATGTGGATTGGGTGAGCGATATCCATGACAGATGTGAGTTTTATTAATTAATGGTTTATCTAAGGTGGCAACCTAAACACACATCTGGGTGGATTGAGGCACCTGGGTATTCCAGGACTTGCCTGTTTTCTTTTGGACCGCCACCCAGGCTCAAAGGGATCATGAGACTATTCATACTAGAAACTTCCGTGTGGAGCCACAAGCTATTATGGGCTCTAGCATAGTTGACTAAGTCGTGCGAACTCTTACTGTGGTAGACTAGCAGATGTAGGGGATGTAGGTGGTACGGTCTACCCGTTCGTAAGGTCCTAGCGCTTCTGCAAGACTATGTCTCGGTCATCCGTCTTCTCAAACATCCTGTAGTGCGAGAACCCAACGAAGGTGATCGAGTCTTGTGGAGAAAAGTGCGCAAACCTCTGCAGAGTGTAATAAACTAATCATGGTTAGCCGTGTCCCCGGTTATGTACATCTTGAGTATCTAGTACTTGGATTATCATGTGAATCTCAACATGTTACTCTAAATTAATTTTGTTGGGTTATGTTTAATGATGATGCTTAATTGGGATTGAGAATGCTGTCAACCATTCTCAATGTTTAACAACTACCATGATAGTAAAATAAAATTTATTCCTTTGAAGTAGGGAAAATTTGGCTTTACGCAAAACTGTAACCATAGAGCTTTCCACCAGCCAAATATTCATATAGTATAGCTGATGCATTCCATTATCCTCTATGTGTTACATTGCCAGCATATTCCATGTGCTGACCCATTTTCGGGCTGCAACGTTAATGTTGCAGACTTTTCAGACGACGATTAAGGATTTTTAGGTCGTGGTTCTATACTCAGTGATGCCGTTGGAGTTGATGGACTCACTTATCTTCCAAGCCTTCCGCTGTTATTGATATTAGATGGCCTTAAGCCATATTTATTGTAATAAGTTCTCTTTTGAGACACTCGATGTAATAAGTGTGTGATTGATACTCTGCTATAAATCCTCCGAGTACTGTGTAGTGTGAGCATTACTGATCCATGGATGACACCAGAGCACAGAGATCAGACTGTTTGAGGTCTGGTCGCTACCACCAGGCCAGTTCGTAGGTACGGCAAGCACGTGTTTGCCCACAATACTAAGTTTTGCTGCGTCAAGCAGCCGCCTGGCGGTCAGAAGGATGCCTACTACGCCCTCCATCACATGCGGGCGATCGTAAGGGACCATCATTACCTTCTGCTACCAGATAATCTCAAAGATTGGGCCGCGAGCTTGTCGGCAATCCAGGATGCGGACATCAGACAAGAATTCTTTCGCATCCAGTCGGAGTTTGCGGACATCATCCATCAAGATGTCCTTCATACCTCGGAGCAGTTCTACCTCAGATATCAACCGTCCAACAGGGAGATAGACGGAATGGTACAAATGCAGGCTAAAAACGCCCGCGATTTCATGACCATCACGACAGACAGCGGCTTCATCCACGCTCCGGTCCCATGAGTTGAGTCGACAGTAGTGATGCTATGTGTAGTTCTGAAACATTGATTGGCTCATGTTGTAATTAAACTTTAATGAACTTGTATGTCTCTTTGGTTTGGACAGTCGTTCAACTTAGATGTAATCGATGCTATTTATTAGTAGGACCATGATTCGTGCTATTAATGTCATGTCTTGCTTTTCTCTTCTGATCCTTTTGTTGCATACTTATATATTGCTTATGTATGTATTGTCTGTTGTTTGGCTTGTGCATAGAGATGCCGTCGTATGTCGTGTACAAGGGTATGGTTCCCAGAGTCTACTACGACTGGGAGGAGTGTCGGAGGCAGGTTCACCGTTTTAGCGGTAACAGTTACAAAGGGTACACCACTAGGGCGGAGGCGGAATCTAGATACGCCCTCTATCTAGCGGGAGAGAGGAGGGAGCGTTGGAGGAACCGGATGAAGACCAGTTTTATCGCGATGATGCTCATCGTGATGACCACAGCTCTCTTCTATGTGATGGTAGTTTAGATGATCGATATCGACTTGTAATGTGAAGACAAACTCGATACTCGCAGTCTCGAGACTTGTAATGTTTTATCTTTGTTCGGTCTTTTGAATTCGGAGACTAATATGATGAATTGTATTCGGAGACTAATCTTCTATTGTATTCGATGAATCTGCTGTTGCTGTGTGCTGCTGTCTATATTCTGTCAAATAATATATTTTGTAACCTGTGCAAAAATCAGAAAAGTAAAAAAGAATAAAACCTAATATTCATACTAATGGTGCATCACTACAGAGTGCGCCATTAGTATGCCAAAGTATACTAATGGTGCATCACACAACAGTGCGCCATTAGTATGCCAAAGTATACTAATGGCGCATCACACAACAATGCGCCATTAGTATGCCAAAGCACATGGTTAAATATGGCCCCCTGGGAGGCCTACTAATGGCGCATGGTGTTCTATACTAATGGCGCACTGCATGGTGCGCCATTAGTAAGAAATACTAGTGGCGTGATACTAATGGCGCACCAGTAGTGCGCCATTAGTAGGCAAAACTGGTGCGCCATTAGTAGGCATTTTCTTAGTAGTGCTATTTACGCATGTGCCACACAAATCTATCTTCTTGTAGGTGAACTGTTCAAAGAACAAGGCCAATTGTACGAAAATGAAATTCCAACAGACGACAGGATCTCGTAGCTATATTGCACACTGCGAGGCTCTTGTAACTAGCTGCGGTTTCACTCTTTTCGCTGTACCATATTATTAGATCTATATTGACTTGTTCCAAATGCAGAGGAAAGCCCACGAGGACCAAAAAGTACCTGAACCAAATGTTGTGGAAATCTTCAAGGACTGTCACACCAGCAAGAAGAAGGGCATGACTACACCAGTCAAAGCCGTTGTTGGAAGTCCTTAATCCTCATGCCTTTTAACTACTACTTACTCTGACTTGTGCCTTGAACTGCATGGTTTGCAGCCAATGTCTATTACTCTTTTCAATTTTATACACAATTGTCTTAGCGTATCATTGCACCTTACAAGGTTTAAAAGAGAGGAGTGATGTTCCTTTGATCTTGACCCGTAATCTAGTTCCGTGCTGGACTTGCCCACACAATGTTACAATTGCCTATTTGTCTGTTCTCATTTGTTTTGTGATATGAATGACGTCATACTATGCTTACCGTATTATAAACTTCGTCTCTTTATCCTTAGCCCTCAATACAATGTGAAGAAATAGACAATACATTAGCGATGGTACATGGTCATATGTTTGGAACCTGGTTTTATTATGTACTTTGCAATAAAATACAACTAATATTTTACATGGGTTCACCAGAATAAGTTCTGTATATAGACCAAAGCTATTTTGTTTGTTTTTTCTACCTCCTTAATATCTTCTGTTCTGGTACTACTAATGTAAAACCTCAACTTTTCAGCGAGCTATGGAAAAAATGGTGGAACCGCCACCTTCTGAAGGTGGCGAGGCAACTATAACTGCAATGTCAGCTCTTGCTGCAGTGGGTCGGTACCTGTCCACTAACAGTGCCAAAAGCACGTTCCTGCGTAATACTGGGTTGGTTGTTAAGGCAATATCGTCCAAACTGCCTCATGATCAAGATATGCAAGCTCAAAGCAATGTTGTATCTGTGCTCCAGACACAAGTCCTTTCCCTAACAGAGACCCTTTGTGAAACAAGGAGAAACATTGCTCAATGTCGTCAAGATATGCATGGTTTTGAAACCAGACTATCAGACATTTGCTATGTTGTTCAGGAGCCTAGGGGAAATTAAGGCGAGGGTTATGGTGCTCCATCGGACAGTACAACATGAAAACGTAACAAACAGGTCAAATGAACTGAGTTTCTGAACTTATGGTGGTGCATTTATCTGCTAGACTATTAAGTTTTATGCCAACCTTCCTTTTGTTATATAGTTGTAATTTGTTTTGGTGCGATACAAAATTTATTCTTAACGTGTAGCCAGCGCCTGAAGAAAACAACAAGCCATTTTTGTATAGTGTAGGGTGTTCCCTATATTTGCACTGGTGGCGATCTTTGATGCCGAGTGGATGTAATCTGTGCAATCGCCTTAATAGCATAGCGTTAGTTTCGGCCTTATTTATTTCCTGGTCTTCTTTTTCCCTGGTTTGCTAGTGGCCGCAACTACCATGGGCCATATATGGGCCGTAGGATCCATGGGTCTCCTACGGGCCGTCTATAAATGGGCCTGTAATCGGTGGGCCTCGTGTCGTCGGATAAATGGGTCTACATGGGCCATAATCGAGCGTAATTGGTATCGGCCCAGCACGGTAACAGGCCGTTAACAGGCTGTAGGACAGCAAAGGCTTAATTCTGTCACAGGCATAACGGGTCATTAATGGGGCAGAATATAGGACGGGCTCGAAACGGCGCAACGGGTTAACAGGCCAGAAACGGGCCGACTCTTGCCATGGGCCGAATTTGGCCCGTTAGGGTAACAGGCCAGTAACGGGCCGACTCTTGCCATGGGCCGAATTTGGCCCATTAGTGGAACAGGCCAGTAATGGGCCGACTCTTGCCATGGGCCGAATTTGTCCCATTAGGGGAACATGCCAGTAATGGGCCGAAAGTAACCGAGGGCCGAAAAGGAGCCCAAGAACGTATGGGCCGTCAATAGGCCGAAAGCTAACACGGGCTGGAAACGACCCATGTAAATCACGGGCCATTAACGGGTATAAAGAAAATTACTGTTCATTATAGGCTAGAGTCGCCGTGGGCCTGTAATGGGCCGAAAGATACGAAGGCCTCATATGGGCCGAAAGACGTCGTGGGCCATACATGGGCCGAAAGTGAAATGGGCTGGTATTATATTCGACAGCCCACATGACGTTGTTGGGCCGATTTCCTTTAGGGCCTAACGGGCCGTGAGTTAACGGGCCATAAAATGGGCTATTTGCGAAGAGACCGTTAACAGGCTTTTCATGGGCCAGCCCGTTAACTTTTGACCAAGTCAAATGGGCCGGCTTTGTAAGCTAAATGGGCCACTGTTGGGCCGTGCCACGTGTCGACATATCATAGGCGCCTATCTGACCCACTGACGAGCTGACACGTGTTTCGTCCGGCCAATAAGAATTTTACACTTGGAAATTTCCCATTGGTCGGGGCTGTTAACGGGTTGTCGGATCCAAAACCCGACCCGATAGCTTAACGGCGTTCCGTTACGGTGGATGCCACGTGTCGGTCACCCTTGACGAAAGCACTTTTGTGACACGCAATTTATCGTCATGGAAGTGGACACTTCCGTGATGATAATTTTGGTAATGTCATGGAACACTTGTACGACAGCACAGGTATGACTATCTTGATTCTGCCATAAATTTGTCATGGATGTACATGCATGACAAAAAACGCGACCTACTATGACAAACACGTATCATCACGGAAGTGTTTTTTTTGTAGTGCCACCCGTGCCTCTTGATTTTCCCGCTCGGTGCGCTCCTGGGCCGCTTTGTTTTCGGTCTCGGACATCGCTTGCTTCAGTGTGACGCCCCCGATTCAATCGTACACTAATCATGCACGCAAATGTGTACGATCAAGATCAGGGACTCACGGGAAGATATCACAACACAGCTCTACAAATAAAATAAGTCATACAAGCATCATAATACAAGCCAGGGGCCTCGAGGGCTCGAATACAAGTGCTCGATCATAGACGAGTCAGCGGAAGCAACAATATCTGAGTACAGACATAAGTTAAACAGGGTGCCATAAGATGGCTAGCACAAACTGGGATACAGATCGAAAGAGGAGCAGGCCTCCTGCCTGGGATCCTCCTAGGTCACTCCTGGTCGTCATCAGCAGGCAGCACGTAGTAGTAGGCACCTCCGGTGTAGTAGGGGTCGTCGTCGACGGTGGCGTCTGGCTCCAGGGCTCCAGCATCTGGTTGCGACAACCAGAAAGAAAGGAAAAGGGGGAAAAAGGGGGGAGAAAGCAACTGTGAGTACTCATCCAAAGTACTCGCAAGCAAGGAACTACACTACATATGCATGGGTATATGTGTAAGGAGGCCATATCAGTGGACTGAACTGCAGAATGCCAGAATAAGAGGGGGATAGCTAATCCTGTCGAAGACTACGCTTCTCGCAGCCACCGTCTTGCATCAAGTAGAAGAGAGTAGATTGAAGTCCTCCAAGTAGCATCTCCAAGTAACATCTCCATGCAGCATCGCATAGCATAATCCTACCCGGCGATCCCCTCCTCATATCCCTGAGGGAGAGCGACCACCGGTTGTATCTGGCACTAGGAAGGGTGTGTTTTATTAAGTATCCGGTTCTAGTTGTCATAAGGTCAAGGTACAACTCCAAGTCGTCCTGTTACCGAAGATCACGGCTATTCGAATAGATTAACTTCCCTGCAGGGGTGCACCACATAGCCCAACACGCTCGATCCCATTTGGCCGGACACACTTTCCTGGGTCATGCCCGGCCGCGGAAGATCAACACGTCGCAGCCCCACCTAGGCAAAACAGAGAGGCCAGCACGCCGGTCTAAACCTAAGCGCACAGGGGTCTGGGCCCATCGCCCATAGCACACCTGCACGTTGCGTACGCGGCCGAAAGCGGAACTAGCCCCCTTAATACAAGAGCAGGCTTACGTTCCAATCCGGCGCGCGCCGCTCCGTCGCTGACGTCTGAAGTGCTTCGGCTGATACCACGACGTCGGGATACCCATAACTACTCCCACGTAGATGGTTAGTGCGTATAGGCTCGTAGCCGACTCAGATCAAATACCAAGATCTCGTTAAGTGTGTTAAGTATCCGCGAACGCCGAACAGGGCCAGGCCCACCTGTCTCCTAGGTGGTCTCAACCTGCCCTGCCGCTCCGCCACAAAGTAACAGTCGGGGGCCGTCGGGAACCCAGGCCCACCTCTACCGGGATGGAGCCACCTGTCCTTTCAGCCCCCTCGTCAGAATCACTTGCGGGTACTCAATGAGCTGACCCGACTTTAGTCACCATCTGTATAGTATGTATGTATGTATGTATAGTATATACCCGTGATCACCTCCCAAGTGATCACGGCCCGATAGTATAGCAAGGCAGACTGACAAGAATGTAGGGCCAATGATGATAAACTAGCATCCTATACTAAGCATTTAGGATTGCAGGTAAGGTATCAACAGATGTAGCGACAATGTCAGGCTATGCATCAGAATAGGATTAACGAAAGCAGTAACATGCTACACTACTCTAATGCAAGCAGTATAGAGGAGAATAGGCGATATCTGGTGATCAAGGGGGGGGCTTGCCTGGTTGCTCTGGCAAGAGAGAGGGGTCGTCAACTCCGTAGTCGAACTGGTCAGCAGCAGCGTCGGTCTCGTAGTCTACCGGAGAGAAGAGGGGGAAGAAATAATGAATACAGAGCAAACAAAGCACCACAAAATATATCAAGGCAATATGCGGTGTTCGGTGTGCCCTAACGCGGTAGTAGGTGATACCGGTGAAGGGGGGGGGAAAACCCCCGGGAAAGTATTCCCGGTGTTTCGTGTTTTCGGGCAGAGGAGCCGGAGGGGGAAAGTTGCGGGTTCGATAGGTTAGGGGTGTGTGGCGGACGAACGGACCATGTATCCGGATTCGTCTCGTCGTTCTGAGCAACTTTCATGTACAAAGTTTTTTCATCTGAGCTACGGTTTATTTTATATTAATTTTAAAAGATTAAAATCATTTTAGCATTTATTTAAATATTTTAATCCAACATTATCCAGAATAGTGTCTGCTGACGTCAGCATGACGTCAGCAGTCAACAGAGGTGTTGACTGGTCAACTGACGTGTGGGTCCCACTAGTCATTGACTGTTTAGTCTAATTAGTGGTTAACTAATCTAACTACTGTTTAATTAAACTAATTAGTTAGTTAGGTTAATGTAATTATGATTAATTAACTTAATTAATTCCTTAATTAATTAATTAATTAAATTATTATTATCTATTTATTTATTTTATTTATTTTATATATTATTTTTAATTCCTTTTTTTTAACAAAACGTTCTGGGGCTGGGGTGTGGGACCCCACATGTCATTGGCCTAAGTGCCTTAGCGGGCGCACGGTTACGGGCGCCGGGTGGGTCGGGCGACGAGCGCCAGCCCGACGAGGCGCCGCGGGGCAGCGGGCGTGCGGCCTGGCTCCGACGACCGGAGCAGGGCGGCGCGGTTGGCTGAGAGGATCGCCGCAGTGGACGGCTGACGTAGCGGGAGTGGGATGAGGCGTCGGACGACGACGGCGCCCCGGGCGGACGCGGCCAGGAGCCGCAGGGCAGAGACGGCGGTGGGAGTCGGCAGCAGGGGCGACGGGCGTCGTGGCTACGGCTGGATGGCGCGGGTCGCGCGCGCGGGGGCGCACGGGAGCGCGTGGGCGCGCGCTGGGTCGAGCGGGGGCGAACGGGGTGCGGGCACGGTGACGTGCAACAGAGAGGGGAGAAGAGGAGAGGGAGGCCGTGGCCTCACCGGCGTTGCAGAGAAGAGGGTCGGGAGGCTCGGTGGAGCCTTTGGGGAGGAGGACGGGGATGACGGCGACGTAGAGGAGGAGGTCCGGCGAGGAGGAATCGAAGAGGAGGACGGCAGGGCCGCTCCGCGAGGCAGCTCCGACGATGGCGGGGTCCAGCGGCGTCGAGGTCGTGCCGGGGCTCGGGGAAGACGGGCGCGATGCCGGAGGGTGAGGAAGAAGGCCGGGAGGGGGCGGCGAGGACGAGGCGTTCGGGGCCGGGCGGCACCGGTGAGGTGGCGTCGCGGGGGAGGACGGAGGCGGGGGGATCGGGCTCTGCCCCCGATCCAGATCCCATCGAGGGGAAGTGGGGGAGCAAGTGGGGCAACGGGGGAAGTGGTGCGTGGGGGCTAGGGTTTCGGGGGCGTGGGGGGGTTAAGTGAGCGGTGGTGGGCCTTGGCCCAGTTGGGCGTGTGGCCGGCCTGGCTAGCTGGGCCGAATGGTCCACGGGGAGGTTCTGTTTCCTTTTTTTTATTTATTTGTTTTCTTTTTATTAGCTTTCTATTTTATTTTCTATATAATTTTGTTTTATAAAATATACAAGTAGTACCTAAATTAGTGTTACAAAATACCCCAATGCCACAAAAAGTTTGGTGACAAAATAAAATAGTTTAGTAATTTATTAATTGAAAAAGGCATTTAATTAATTGTTTTTGCTACTGTTTAAATCCTTATAGCTCATTTAAGCATTCTATAAAAGCTAGGTTTCTCCACCATAATTGCTTACGATTTATTTGAAACAACCCGAACATTTTAGTTTTAATTTTTTTTGAAAACTTTTGTTGTTTGCCTATGTTTTAAATTTGAATTTGAATCGGGTTCGAATCAACGTGAGTTTAATCACAGAAATGGAGGTGACGTGGCATCCTTAGCTTGGGATTACTGTAGTCTAATTATCCGGGCGTCACAATTCTCCTCCACTACAAGAAATCTCGTCCCGAGATTTAAGAGGGGGACTAAGGGGGAAAGTTTGGTAACGATCTAGCGGGTCTTCTCATCCTGGCTTGCTCTTCTCGAAGAGGTTGATCCCTTTCGTTGATATCTTCATTTCTCTGTTTCAAGCCACCATGATCAAGTTGTCATCCTTTCTTCAGGAACTTTCACCGTACTTACGAAAGAATAAAGGGGCTGGGAGAACAGACCTCTACAAGGTTGACTAACTTGTTGATAACATCGGGGACGGTGGGGGAAGTAACTCTCGAATTAAAAACCCTTAGACATTATTGAGAACAAAGTGAGGAGGTATCCTGAGAAGTTTCGAGCAGATAGACAATCGTTCGTTGCCTGAAACAGGGTGTGAAAGGGGTTCAGTGCAATGGGAATAAGTATTGCGCCTGATACCATAATAGATCACTATGACGGTGGCCCGTGATCTTTCATACGAAGCCAAGCGTGAGGATTAGCTTTAGTAACAGGGGTGCAGGAGAGTCAGGTTTCGATCCTGTGGAACTGTGGGTTATGGGCCCACCATGTGGTTGAAAGTAGGAAGGGGGCCGACATTTTGCACGGTCATGATAGTAAGGTGTGTCAAAGGGTAGCCTGTCAGATATGTCGGCAACAACATCGATACCAAGGGCGAGGGACGAAGAGAACCATTTTCCTGCTCGTTGAACGAGGCGGGCCAATAGGCAAAGTTCTCGTCCATCGGTGGTTACCGGAATGTTTTCAACAATAGTAACAGGGTCTTGCTGACAGAGTTGTACACCGAGGGGTTTACATAAGCAGGAGAACATTACTGCTTAGATCATATAGATCACAAGAAAGGTTAAACAAAACAATGGAAAGGAAAAAGTGATCATCAGATCAAATAGAACAATGGAATGGAAAATGTTTATACACCTATTTCAGGGGTATATCCTTCCCAAGGACAAGCAGAACATGATAACCATGACATGATATTAAGTAGAAAAGCCTCTAGGTGAGGGGAGAGAAATTTTCATGACATTATCCATACAGCGGTGTTTGGATAATTGAGCAAGAAATGTTTAGCATTGGGCTTCAAATGTTCTTGTTGAAACATCGGAGTACCATAGACATGCTTCGAGATAGAATTGACATGGTCTTCAGGTGAAGATCAAACTTTGGAATCACGAAGGATCCATCTGGAATAACTTGTAGAATAAGTCTTACAATTTCCTCATGGATGAATGGATAACCTTGCTGAAAAGGAATCTATAATGATAGGTCCTCCAGCCGGGGGGGGGGGGGGTGCTAGGCATGACATCATGTTACCGGGTCATCAAAGGATCAATATCATAACTCTTGGAAAGTTGTCCCAACCATCATATTTGACCGAGATTCAGATCCAATTGGTGTCAAAATACCTCAGACTCAGGATGCCTGAGTGAAAAAGGTGTAATACAAATTGACGAGATGACATTGTAAAGTTCTCGAGAAATGAACTATGGAAGCGAGTTCCGAAACAAGAGTTCATCAGTAAACCAACGAGAGGATGAGGAGGTGGCTGATGGAATCAGCGGCAATTCATCGAGATTAACAAAAGATGGATTCCCACAATTATGTGAACAAGGAGATAACATTTGTCAGATCAAATGGTATAATGATGTATGCTCGAGGAAAACATACACAACTAAACATTGGTTGAAAGGTGCACCCGAAATATGGGCCGGGTTGCACGACCAATGTCAGAATGGTGATTCAATAATCAATAGTCTAAGAATGAATGGCCGACCATTAACTTCAAAGCAATAGGGTTGCTAGAAGGGCAGAATCCAAACAACACCGTCCACTTGTTGGAATTAACACGGGGACCAAGAAAGAATGGTGATGGTGAGAAGTATTTCTATGTCAAGAATTCTCAAGAGGTGGAACAAATCTCAGAACATTCTTGACATAAAGGATGGTAATACTCCAAGGTAAAGAAGAACAATTGCAGGATAGCAAGGAACTCAAGGTATAACACCAAACATGAACAAGCTTGTGTTGGTGGGAAGGCAATAAAGTGGTCGATGAGAACAGGAATCATCGAGGGCAAGGATGGTATTACCCATCATGAATTCAATTGAATTCCTGGAAGAGCTCATAAGGTTGATGATGATCACGACACAAGTGTCGTGAGTTTCCATGCCGATGTGATCAATCAGCGACGACATCAAGTCAAAGTAATGATGAAGCAAGAGGTTAATGGAACCACGGTTATGACATAAACTCGAACTCAAGCTTGTTGTTTAAGGCGAAAGGGAATGACGAGGAAAATGGACGTAAGCTTAATTCATCGTCGAAAATTGTGCTCCGAGAAGAAGGACCGGGTAGCACAGTTAAAATCATCACGACAATGATATAGCCAAACAGGCTAGGAATGGCGTGATCGGGTACAAACTCGTACTTATAGAAGCTTACTGAAGAGTTGTTGAACCGTAGTGCGGACTTGGTTCAGTTATCGGTGTCTTTGAGTGTTTAATAACTCAGAGCCCGTGAGAAATTGGAATCAGTGGGAAGGTAGTACTTGATGAACTCATAAAAAAAAGTTATGCAGTTCCATGATAATCTCGAGATTCCAGGGGGGGTAATACTCGACGACAGATCAAAGTAGAGGTTGGAATAGGGTATTGCTTTGTAGAATACAAGTGCTTAAACTTGTCCGAGAAAAGGTATTTACAGGAGAACATGGTTAGAACCACGATTGCAAAAGGCCGGATCCCAGATATAAGAACTTATACCAAGGGAATAATTAATTTAAGAGAAGCTTCGATGAGAAGATGTACATCGTGTCCATGGGCATGAATGCAAAGTTCAAGGTCGACTCCCACTTCTCCAATGCACAACCTTTCATTCACTTCTCGCGCTCAATGAAGTTGTAGTTTTGAAATTTTATCTGGCAAAATACCAGAAGAGTACGACTCGTGAAAACTTTCGAGTTCACACCTATTAAGGAAGGCATAGGTTCAACCCATCGGGGCATCTTAGAATCATATACCAGAATCTTTAGAAGTAATTAACTCAAGCTCGAAGACAGAGCATGGTTAAGAAAGCAGAGGATACAATTTACCAAAGGCATTATGTATCAGAGGAAAGGCTCACAAGGTTATTTAATATGAAGGGCGTTGTCAAATAAAATCCAACAAAGGATCTGGTGGTCCACAAGGGATCTGACGTGAGCATCGGTACTCAACTAGAGGAAGAAGATTGCAAGGAGATCAGATTATAGAAACAACTGACTAACTCAATTGTCAAATGCAAAGGAATTATGATTTCCAAATCAAGGGATCAGAAGCAATGCTCTGATTAGGGATGGATAAGTTGAATAGCCTTATGGTACAATCAACGACAATTGGATTGGTCGAGAACCAATTCCAGTTAAAAGAATGGCAGCTCAGCCGGAAAAGTAACTTATAAGGATCAAAGATGATTGTGTGTATTCGCAAACATATTGAGTCAACAGACTCAAAAATGATAATGACAAGGAATGTCAATAAGACTACGAGAGTTATGGGATTAACCATAATGCAAGCAAGCAAGAGTTTCAAGAGCCAAAGGCTCCAGAGGATTTTCGGAAGATCGAATATTATTTTGAAGACTTTTGTGAAACACAAGAACAACTGGGGATGAGCGGATACTCGGCAAGCGCGAGTAATTATCCGTAGGGGTATTCATGCAGCAAGGAACTGCAAGACAGTAGGCACAAGATATTCTCGGATCAATAGAGAGAATTTCGGGGTATCTTGTAATAACAAGATCAACTGGGAATAAAAGTAAGAACGTCAAGTGTATGTATTTATCCATAGGGATATTTCGATGGTAGGGAATTGCAAAAGCAGCGGGCACAAAGTCTCAAAAGAGTTTCGGCGAGTAACTTCGAAATCTTCTGGTGCAGCCGGCGATCACCTGGACTGAAGGGGCTCTCCGGGAGAAAGTATTTTCGAGAACCTAAAGTCAGATTTTTGTAAAAATCGTTTAACCCGAGTAGAAGAGAGTTCAGAATCCCAGAGTAAAGGTCGAGGAATAAAAGATCCTAATACCTCCCGATGGCGACGTGGGCCCATGGGCCACACAGCCATGTTAGTAAAAGTTTTTCAACGACTAGACTCGACTTCGGCCAAGGAGTTGGAAAGGGGGATTCCTACAGGCAGTCGGCTCTGATACCAACTTGTGACGCCCCCGATTCAATCGTACACTAATCATGCACGCAAATGTGTACGATCAAGATCAGGGACTCACGGGAAGATATCACAACACAGCTCTACAAATAAAATAAGTCATACAAGCATCATAATACAAGCCAGGGGCCTCGAGGGCTCGAATACAAGTGCTCGATCATAGACGAGTCAGCGGAAGCAACAATATCTGAGTACAGACATAAGTTAAACAGGGTGCCATAAGATGGCTAGCACAAACTAGGATACAGATCGAAAGAGGAGCAGGCCTCCTGCCTGGGATCCTCCTAGGTCACTCCTGGTCGTCATCAGCGGGCAGCACGTAGTAGTAGGCACCTCCGGTGTAGTAGGGGTCGTCGTCGATAGTGGCGTCTGGCTCCAGGGCTCCAGCATCTGGTTGCGACAACCAGAAAGAAAGGAAAAGGGGGAAAAAGGGGGGAGAAAGCAACCGTGAGTACTCATCCAAAGTACTCGCAAGCAAGTAACTACACTACATATGCATGGGTATATGTGTAAGGAGGCCATATCAGTGGACTGAACTGCAGAATGCCAGAATAAGAGGGGGATAGCTAATCCTGTCGAAGACTACGCTTCTCGCAGCCACCGTCTTGCATCAAGTAGAAGAGAGTAGATTGAAGTCCTCCAAGTAGCATCTCCAAGTAACATCTCCATGCAGCATCGCATAGCATAATCCTACCCGGCGATCCCCTCCTCATATCCCTGAGGGAGAGCGACCACCGGTTGTATCTGGCACTAGGAAGGGTGTGTTTTATTAAGTATCCGGTTCTAGTTGTCATAAGGTCAAGGTACAACTCCAAGTCGTCCTGTTACCGAAGATCATGGCTATTCGAATAGATTAACTTCCCTGCAGGGGTGCACCACATAGCCCAACACGCTCGATCCCATTTGGCCGGACACACTTTCCTGGGTCATGCCCGGCCGCGGAAGATCAACACATCGCAGCCCCACCTAGGCAAAACAGAGAGGCCAGCACGCCGGTCTAAACCTAAGCGCACAGGGGTCTGGGCCCATCGCCCATAGCACACCTGCACGTTGCGTACGCGGCCGAAAGCGGAACTAGCCCCCTTAATACAAGAGCAGGCTTACGTTCCAATCCGGCGCGCGCCGCTCCGTCGCTGACGTCTGAAGTGCTTCGGCTGATACCACGACGTCGGGATACCCATAACTACTCCCACGTAGATGGTTAGTGCGTATAGGCTCGTAGCCGACTCAGATCAAATACCAAGATCTCGTTAAGTGTGTTAAGTATCCGCGAACGCCGAACAGGGCCAGGCCCACCTGTCTCCTAGGTGGTCTCAACCTGCCCTGCCGCTCCGCCACAAAGTAACAGTCGGGGGCCGTCGGGAACCTAGGCCCACCTCTACCGGGATGGAGCCACCTGTCCTTTCAGCCCCCTCGTCAGAATCACTTGCGGGTACTCAATGAGCTGACCCGACTTTAGTCACCATCTGTATAGTATGTATGTATGTATAGTATATACCCATGATCACCTCCCAAGTGATCACGGCCCGATTGTATAGCAAGGCAGACTGACAAGAATGTAGGGCCAATGATGATAAACTAGCATCCTATACTAAGCATTTAGGATTGCAGGTAAGGTATCAACAGATGTAGCGACAATGTCAGGCTATGCATCAGAATAGGATTAACGAAAGCAGTAACATGCTACACTACTCTAATGCAAGCAGTATAGAGGAGAATAGGCGATATCTGGTGATCAAGGGGGGGGCTTGCCTGGTTGCTCTGGCAAGAGAGAGGGGTCGTCAACTCCGTAGTCGAACTGGTCAGCAGCAGCGTCGGTCTCGTAGTCTACCGGAGAGAAGAGGGGGAAGAAATAATGAATACAGAGCAAACAAAGCACCACAAAATATATCAAGGCAATACGCGGTGTTCGGTGTGCCCTAACGCGGTAGTAGGTGATACCGGTGAAGGGGGGAAAACCCCCGGGAAAGTATTCCCGGTGTTTCGTGTTTCGGGCAGAGGAGCCGGAGGGGGAAAGTTGCGGGTTCGATAGGTTAGGGGTGTGTGGCGGACGAACGGACCGTGTATCCGGATTCGTCTCGTCGTTCTGAGCAACTTTCATGTACAAAGTTTTTTCATCTGAGCTACGGTTTATTTTATATTAATTTTAAAAAATTAAAATCATTTTAGCATTTATTTAAATATTTTAATCCAACATTATCCAGAATAGTGTCTGCTGACGTCAGCATGACGTCAGCAGTCAATAGAGGTGTTGACTGGTCAACTAACGTGTGGGTCCCACTAGTCATTGACTGTTTAGTCTAATTAGTGGTTAACTAATCTAACTACTGTTTAATTAAACTAATTAGTTAGTTAGATTAATGTAATTATGATTAATTAACTTAATTAATTCCTTAATTAATTAATTAATTAAATTATTATTATCTATTTATTTATTTTATTTATTTTATATATTATTTTTAATTCCTTTTTTTTAACAAAACGTTCTGGGGCTGGGGTGTGGGACCCCACATGTCATTGGCCTAAGTGCCTTAGCGGGCGCACGGTTACGGGCGCCGGGTGGGTCGGGCGACGAGCGCCAGCCCGACGAGGTGCCGCGGGGCAGCGGGCGTGCGGCCTGGCTCCGACGACCGGAGCAGGGCGGCGCGGTTGGCTGAGAGGATCGCCGCAGTGGACGGCTGACGTAGCGGGAGTGGGATGAGGCGTCGGACGACGACGGCGCCCCGGGCGGACGCGGCCAGGAGCCGCAGGGCAGAGACGGCGGTGGGAGTCGGCAGCAGGGGCGACGGGCGTCGTGGCTACGGCTGGATGGCGCGGGTCGCGCGCGCGGGGCGCACGGGAGCGCGTGGGCGCGCGCTGGGTCGAGCGGGGGCGAACGGGGTGCGGGCACGGTGACGTGCAACAGAGAGGGGAGAAGAGGAGAGGGAGGCCGTGGCCTCACCGGCGTTGCAGAGAAGAGGGTGGGGCTCGGTGGAGCCTTTGGGGAGGAGGACGGGGATGACGGCGACGTAGAGGAGGAGGTCCGGCGAGGAGGAATCGAAGAGGAGGACGGCAGGGCCGCTCCGCGAGGCAGCTCCGACGATGGCGGGGTCCAGCGGCGTCGAGGTCGTGCCGGGGCTCGGGGAAGACGGGCGCGATGCCGGAGGGTGAGGAAGAAGGCCGGGAGGGGGCGGCGAGGACGAGGCGTTCGGGGCCGGGCGGCACCGGTGAGGTGGCGTCGCGGGGGAGGACGAAGGCGGGGGGATCGGGCTCTGCCCCCGATCCAGATCCCATCGAGGGGAAGTGGGGGAGCAAGTGGGGCGACGGGGGAAGTGGTGCGTGGGGGCTAGGGTTTCGGGGGCGTGGGGGGGTTAAGTGAGCGGTGGTGGGCCTTGGCCCAGTTGGGCCTGTGGCCGGCCTGGCTAGCTGGGCCGAATGGTCCACGGGGAGGTTCTGTTTCCTTTTTTTTGTATTTATTTGTTTTCTTTTTATTAGCTTTCTATTTTATTTTCTATATAATTTTGTTTTATAAAATATACAAGTAGTACCTAAATTAGTGTTACAAAATACCCCAATGCCACAAAAAGTTTGGTGACAAAATAAAATAGTTTAGTAATTTATTAATTGAAAAAGGCATTTAATTAATTGTTTTTGCTACTGTTTAAATCCTTATAGCTCATTTAAGCATTCTATAAAAGCTAGGTTTCTCCACCATAATTGCTTACGATTTATTTGAAACAACCCGAACATTTTAGTTTTAATTTTTTTTGAAAACTTTTGTTGTTTGCCTATGTTTTAAATTTGAATTTGAATCGGGTTCGAATCAACGTGAGTTTAATCACAGAAATGGAGGTGACGTGGCATCCTTAGCTTGGGATTACTGTAGTCTAATTATCCGGGCGTCACATTCAGGGTCGCCACTTCGGTCGTGGCCCCTAGCAAATTCATGATGATCATATATATAGACAAGGTATTACTTACCTTTGTTCTCCTCGAGCTGCCTCTTGGCAAGGCCAAGCTCTTTCTCGGACCCCTCGAGGTCCTGCTTCAGTGCGGCGACCTCTGCAGTTAGTGCGGCAAAGGTCAGCAGCGAAGCCTGCATACGCATATAGACATACTTATATTAGACTCCTGCAGATATTATTTGATCCTCTATTCGGCTTTTCTTTGTGAACACCACACAGAGCATCAGGGGCTACTGTCTATGCGGTAATATTTTTCCTATATTTTAAATACTTACCTCAAAGCCTGTTAGAAGGCTGGCACAAGCTTCAGTCAGTCCGCTCTTGGCGGACTGAACCTTCTTGATCACTGCACTCATAATAGTGCGGTGCTCTTCGTCGATGGAAGCGCCGCGAAGCGCTCCCAGCAGGTTGTCCGGTGCCTCTGGATGGACTGAGGTCACCGGCACGGGCGTCTTACCCCTTTTGGAAGGGGGCCGCCTGCCCGAGTCCGGAACCACTGGAGGTTCCGGCGCGGTGTTCGGCTGAGAGCCGAACTTGGAGCCCCCGGGAGCCTTGCTCCCTTTGCTCCTGGAGTCCGGAAGGTCGCCTTGAGGCGCCTCCGGGACTGTCTCCCCCCGGCTCGGTGCCCCTTGAGACAGTACCTCGGCATTGTCTGTAGGGCAAGGGGAGGAGGCGGTTGGAAGTGTATCACTATTCATGTCCGACGAGTCCAAGGAACCGTCCAACGATGATACATCAATACGGGCTTGGGGCGGACTGCATAATCATGTTCGATGTTAGGAGAAGCAGTGCGACAAAGGTATGCTATGAGTTACTCTGGTATAAGAATACGTACGACTTCGCCAGGGGCTTGGCCCTGAGCAGCCACTCGTCTTCGCCGTCGGCAGCGGTGGTGGAGCAGTCCGGAAGGAGAGTCCTTCCCTTCTTGGACCCTTCGGCCTCCTCGGTTGGGGCGGCCTTCCTTTTCTTGTCTCCCCCGGCTGGAGGGGGAGAATCTTCATCTTCCTTCTCCTCATTTAGACGGGAGGAATGCGTCTCAGTGTTATTGGACGATGAGTCCGGTATCACCTGGCGCCGGGAACTCTTTCGGGTTCCCTTGGCCTTCTTCTTGGTCTTCTCCGGCACCTCATAAGGAGCCGGAGTCCGCATCTCCGTCAGGAGAGCGTCCGCAGTGTCTTCGGGCAGAGGGGCCGGGCAGTTAATCTGCTCCGATGTCTCCACCCAGTCCTGTCAAAGGCATGGGAGCTCAGACCCCGCACATGGTTAAGCTATGGGAAATAAACACCCTACCAGATGTACAAAACTTACCGGATTCACAGAACACTTCGCGCTTAGCCCGCGGTCCTCGATAAGAGAGGGAGGGTCCTCGGCGCCCTTGAACAACACCCTCCAGACGTCTTTATGCATCGTGTCAAAGAGCTCGCTTAGAGTCTGGTGCTGGGCCGGGTCGAACTCCCATAAGTTGAAATCCCGTTGTTGACACGGGAGGATCCGGCGGAAGGGCATGACCTAGACTATGTTGACAAGCTTAAGTTTCTTGCTTATCATGTTCCGGATACATTTCTGGAGTCCGTCCAGCTCCACCAATGAACCCCAGGACAGGCCCTTCTCCTTCCAGAAAGTGAGCCGTGTGGGGAATCCGGATCGAAACTCGGGGGCCGCCACCCAGTTGGTGTCGCGCGGCTCGTTGATGTAGAACCACCCTGATTACCACCCCTTTATGGTCTCCACAAAGGAGCCCTCGAGCCATATAACGTTGGGCATTTTGCCCACCATGGCTCCGCCGCATTCCGCTTGTTGGCCGCCCACCACCTTCGGCTTGATATTGAAGGTCTTCAGCCACAGGCCGAAGTGGGGCCGGATGCGGAGGAAAGTCTCGCACACGACGATGAACGCCGAGATGTTGAGGATGAAATTTGGGTCCAGATCATGAAAGTCCAGCCCATAATAAAACATGAGGCCGCGGACGAATGGATGAAGGGGAAACCCCAGTCCGCGGACGAAGTGGGGAGGAAAACCACCCTTTCATGAGGTTCCGGGGTAGGGACGACCCGCCCCGCAGCTGGCAGCCGGTGCGTGATATCCGCGGCTAAGTATCCGGCTCCATGTAGCTTTTTGATGTGTCCCTCCATAACGGAGGAGGCCATCCACTTGCCTCCCGCTCCGGACATGTTGGGAGAGAGTTGAGGAGAAGGATGTGGACTTGGGCGTTGCAGAGTGCGCGAGAATGGATGAGCAAGAAGGAAGAAGGAGTGGATAGAAAAAGGTAAAACCTTATCCCTTTATAAGGGTGGACGAAACTATGCGCCCCCACTAGCCTGGTAAAACTCACTTATCCCCCAAGCAACGTAATTGATGGCGTGGTTGGGTTACCCACGTCTGTATTGATGGGAATCCCGTAATAAGGGGACACGATCTCTGCTTTGACAAGACGTGTCAAGAAACCGCCTCGCGTTGTGTGCGGGGCTGGTTAAAGAAAAAACGGTTTGAATAATTACCGGGCCATGGCGTAATATCATGCTGCTAAAACATGTCAGCAGATTAGATCTATGGAAATATTATTCTCTCTACGGTGGTATGTGGAACTTATTTTGTAGGGTCGGACACTATCCTTGTATTCAAACTCTTCTGTGGTGTATTCGGAGGAGGAACCCGCCTTGCAATGCCGAAGACAACACTGCGCGCCGGACTCATCGTCATTGAAGCCTGGTTCAGGGGCTACTGAGGGAGTCCTGGATTAGGGGGTCTCCGGACAACCGGACTATATCCTTTGGCCGGACTGTTGGACTATGAAGATACAAGATTGAAGACTTTGTCTCGTGTCCGGATGGGACTCTACTTGGCGTGGAAGGCAAGCTAGGCAATACGGATATGTATATCTCCTCCTTTGTAACCGACCTTGTGTAACCCTATCCCCCTCCGATGTCTATATAAACCGGAGGGTTTTAGTCCGTAGGACAACATACAATCATACCATAGGCTAGCTTCTAGGGTTTAGCCTCTCCGATCTCGTGATAGATCAACTCTTGTACTACTCATATTATAAAGAATAAATCAAGCAGGACGTAGGGTTTTACCTCCATCAAGAGGGCCCGAACCTGGGAAAAACATCATGTCTCCTGCCTCCTGTTACCATCCGCCTTAGACGCACAGTTCGGGACCCCCTACCCGAGATCCGCCGGTTTTGACACCGACAGCCGTTATTATAAGATCTTTTCGAGACGGTTTTTCATCTCCACCTCGTATATCGACAGTTATTTTACGGGGCAGATGGATATAGCGCATGACGGCCGTCGGGAATGAGGCGAGGAAGGACGGGGGACGTCGGCCGGCTAGGCAGCGACGGCAAGGACGACTAGAACAGGGAGTTGGCGGAGGTGGTTGACGTGAAATTCCCTCCCGCCAACTGTTTTCTCATATAGGGGGAGATGTAAGAGGAATGGGAGAAACCGAGATATGGAGGAAGTGGGCCGATTTTAGAGCTTGCCTTCGCCTTCGCCCTGTATAGAATATGTTAGAGTTGCTCTTACCAGTAAGAAACTAGCTAGCTCATTGCTGCCTCAAGTTTTGTTGTGCAACTAAGTGAAAGAAGCGTACAACTTGAATTATAGATCTGGGTTGATCTAAGCTGAAAGCAATCTCGCTTGAAGCGTATTAATGTAATCAAGATATCCTCAACCCAATCCAGATAGCCATATCAGGGCAATGTACAATGATGGTATATGGATACAAATGCCTCATGAAAAAAGTAATTTGAGGTATATGTGTTGATTTTTTCTCTACAATGCAAGCTACTACTAGTGGGCCTCATCAAAGAATAGAAAGTGACTCTTACTACACATGCATCCCTCCTCTCCACTTCAACTTTTTCAACTTTATGCACTGGACCATATTTTTTCTTTCTTAGCACCCGCTTTCTGAAGAGGATCCCGCTTCCCCATCCGGACCTACTTTTTTCTGTTATCCGATCCTACATGACATGTGAGGCATCACCTTGAGGCTATGCATTGGGCATGCCCTTATTACGAGTGCTTGCTTTTTATGCAGACTGGAGGAAAATACTCGGGCGGTGGTACATCGGCTTTATCTGGTGCACTCTACGTAAGAAAAGGAGGTTGCAAAATCGGCATGCACGGAGATTTTGCATTGAACTACCTGTCGTCACTACGTCAGCAAGTCACAAATCAATTAGTAGCAGAGCAATAAATAACGGTGGCGGGATGATCCATGGTTGCTGGTGCGAGGTGCATCACATCATGCACATCGTGCAGTGCGGCTGCAGGCCGGTGGGTGTACATGTGTGCCCGGAAGATGAAACCAAAGGCCATGTTTGGATTGGGGGGCATGAACGGGGAGGAGACCATGCAGGGACAGGCAACCACAGCTTGGATGGAGTTGAGCGTGCACAAGGTGACACTGACACTTACTCTGGTCCACCACAGCAGCCGTCCGATCAGATCCGGAGCCATCATCTGTCCATGAAGTTCTCTATTTTTTTCTCCTCTCTGTTGTGGATAATTATCTATCTATATCTATACCTAATAATAAAATCATTAATGCTTCTTGCGGTATGTCACATTGCCCTTAAAATTGTGAAATATTACCCACTGATGTCACCCATAAGTAGTGACAAAAAAACGTTTCACACAGGGGCCCCGGCTGAGCCGGTCCACCCAGTAGGGACCTCCTATAATACGCTTTGCACGCTGTTAGAAGGCGCAACACGCCCGTTTGGGCCGGCACATGTGCGGCGGCCTGTTTTAAAATTCGTTTTTTAATTTTTATTTTCACTTCCGTTTTAGGTTTTTCCCTCCTTTAAACTATTTGGCACTTCAAAAAAGTTCCAAAAATTAAAAAAAGAATTTTTTAATTAAAATATTCAATAAATCATAAAATGTTTGTGGACTCAAAAAATCGTCGTAATTTTTAAAAATGTCCGCATATTCAAAAAATGTTCGCAATTTTTAATACAAATATTTGGGAAATCAAAAAATGTTCATGATTTTTTTAAATGTTAATGGAATTGAACAAAATGGTCGCAAAAATGTTATGAGTAATGTAGCAAAATGTTGTCATGGCCATTGGAGATTATGATTTTTTTATTGCAACGCACGGGTCCTTTTGCTAGTGCTTACCAAAAGGAACATTCGCGTCACGGATGGGCAAACCCCTAAATTGTCAAAAGCCTACGACACCCCTTCTTCTCCTCCCCTCGCCCCCGTCGAGCAAAGCCCATGTGACATTAGCTATGATGGGGATGTCCTGCTTGCGCCGCGGGTTCTAGGCTTCTAACTAAGGCAAGGCGAAGCAGCCGGCCATTGTGTTTTGTGGTGTGTGGCGGTGCGGAGGTGTTGAGATGACCGATAACATTGAGTTGTGGAGCGCAATGGGTTCTTGCGATAGTTGGGCTCTATCTTTGTGTTGCGTCGTGCTTTGGCAGTGGCATGCAGTGCCACAGAGCAAGCTCTGATGGTTGCCCGACCTCAGGGCGTGTGGATCTACCAATGTGAGGCCACCATGGGAGAAATGTGTGTCGCCCCAACAATCTCGGCTTGAGTGGCCTAGCCATGCATGAGTAGCTAGCTATATCAGATGGCTCCTTCACGGTGGTAAAACACGTGTTGACGAGTAATGCTCTGTCGTCTCACATTCTACCAGGTGTGGTAAAATATTGTAGAGAGGAGGGTATCCGAAGGTATCTCGTCAACTATGATGGCGAGATGCTAGTTTTACCCAAGTTGAGTCCCCAAATGGTACACACCTTGCATCATGTCTAGCTATCTTTCTCTAACCCTTTGGTTCATCTTCATTTTTGTATAATTTCTTGGGGCACCCTTTTTCTTTTTCTTTCTAAGAATGAATAAATAGACATCATGTTGGTTATAGTATGGTTTTGGTGGCGCGCCTATTTACTCTATATCTTTTAGAGTGATGTTGAAATTACTATTACAAGTGTGTTTGAAGAGGTCAACCTCAAATATTATTCATCCACTATTTTGGAGAGTGTCACAATTGATCATTTGGAAGGAACACAATAACAAGATCTTTCAGGGAATCCCCCACACCATTGAATCATGAAAAGAGAGGTTCAAGAAGGATTTTTATTTACTTGCTCATAGGGTTAAAGCCTCTCTAATTTCATTTGTGGAAAACTTCTCTAACTTGGTGACTTAGGTTCCCCCCTCCCTTACTCTATTGCATATCCTTGGCTACCCGCTAACTAAAAAGTGATTGGTGGGGTGCCTAGTGGATGCCTTAGGGTGTGAAACTCCTGATATAATTCCTTGTATATCTTTTGGCTGTTAATATATGTCAATATGGGCCTCTCCTACTGTTTGTTTGAAAAAAAGATATAATGATTGTGAAAATGATATAATTGATTGTGAAACTTGTCATATTGAAGTGATTTTGGTTGGTGTGCTGTTGTGAAATTGCATGTAAAATGTTATTGAAAAAAACAACTGCAATTGCTTGAGCTTTTAAAAATCATGAAACATTTACACAATAGAATACACATGTCTATTACCTATGATATTTTTTGGAATTTTGTTGAGTTACAGAAGTAGTCTTTTTAATTGCATTTTTAGTTTGTGGTCTGTTTTGACAGATTCTTGTGTAACCTATCTTTAATTATGTGTGTGCCTAGTTTTTGGTTTCTTCTTTTTTGAGGGAGCCTAAAATTGTGCTTCCTTAGTATAGCTGTTGTTTTCTCATGTTGCCATGATTTTCATATAACAAATAGAGCTATTAGCAATTATTTATGGACTAACCATCTCATGGTTCCATCCGTGTTTTTGTTTTCGATGAACGCTTTCTAGTATAGGGGATTCATAGCTATCAAGGAAGCCTAGGAGATTAATAGATCTTGGGGATGCCCATGTCAACCCTGATATGTTTCAAAGAAGGTTTTGAAGGCAAATCTTGGGCATCCCCACTCTTCAAAACTTATTAGTATCTCCCCGTTGAACCATTTTATCATTGCATGCTTTATGTTTAGATCTTTGGGGCCTCAATTTAGTTTTTCCTTCTTGAATAAATATGATAATTATGAGAAGGAAGAAAAAACTTCATGGCTTGATGTTTTATCCTTGTGTTTCACTCACATCTTTGGAGTAATCTTATTGTTATACACTAGCATTATCATTTACTTTATAGGATACATGATGAGAGAGGTCATGACTTTGCCAATTCGTGAGGTGGCACCCACGTGGAGGTAGAGCCAGAGGTGAACACGGCCATGTACCTCCTCGCCATCAATCGTGGGGAAGGGTGGCTCATGCGGGTGTACACGGATGGGGGTGGCACTACTGCAGCGGAGATCTCGTAGTCGACGGTGGCAGTGACACAGCAGGGTATTCCCTATTTGTGCCCTCTCTCATTTCCTATCTCCTCAATCTCTTCCTGTCTATGGCAAGGAGGAGCGGCAAAGCCAATAGATCACGAGGTGAAATGACCTGCTAGTGTAGGTCGCGCCCAGTAGCCATTTTTCTAAGGTGACAACTTCATTTTCAGCGGCGTCAGTGTGTGGTAGGCATTGACATTTTGTACAAAGTGACACAACAAATTCTTAGAAATTTGCATGGAAATTTATTCCGAAGTTGTCAGTATTATTTCCATGGAATTTTAAAGATTTTTTCTCAAAATACAGTGGCAATTCATTGTAAAGCAACATGACACTTTTTAAAATTTTGACATGGCAATTTTCTGAATTTTCAGTTAGCCGGTACATGGCAAATTTGTTGATTTTTTGTGTTCTTTCGTATTTTTTTGGCCATGGCAAAATTTTGACACGGAACATAGATACCATCCTTGTTTATTAAATAACTTTTGGCCATGGTTGCATTTGCCGAATTGTTTGGGGTTGTGATCATTTTAGGGCTAGAATTCCGTGGTAGTGGAGGTGCAGGAGAGATGTTCATATGTTTGTAAATCATGGCAATTTTTTACATGATTGTTTTTGCTCACATGGAAAATTCAAAAAAAATTGCCTGCAAAATGGCATGGATCTCTTTTTAGCATGGCAAGATTTAGAAATTTTGCGAGACCATGTCATTTGATTTAACTAGAGAATGGTAGTTTGTGTAGCTAGGATGGCATTTTTAGTACTTAGTATATCTCATTTTCTTAAATGATAGCGAGTTTACTTTTGTTTAGATCGTGGCATTTTTTAAGAGCATGGCATTTTTATTACTAAGAGCATGCAAGTTTTATAATTTAGAGCATGATACTTTTACTATTTACGTACGAAAGTAATTTTGTAGAGTGTGACATTTTTATTATTCAGAGCATGGCATTTTTATTATAAAGAACATGGCATCTTTCTTTATAGAGCAGGGAATTTTTATTGGCACTTTTTTTGTAGAGCATGGCATTTTTATTGTTAACTGAATGACATTTTTATTTTTAGGAGCATGGTTATTTTTTGTTATTGATAGGATGGCATTTTTTGTTTTTATAGAACATGATATTTGTTTTTGTAGAGCATGTCAAATTTTTATAAAGAGCATGCCATCTTTTATTTGAAAGAGCATGACATATTTGTAGTGTACCATGGCAGAATGACGTACCTCATTTTTTGTAAAATTTGCCATGTATAATTAATTTTTTTAATGGCATTTTTCATTTTAGTGTTCTAGTTGTATGATTTTGCCAAAGGATTCTTGACACATGAAGTAAAGTGCGTGCACTTTTTTGTATGAATTTTGTCATGTCTGTCACTTTTCTTCTGTAAAAGAACCATGACATTGTTTTCTTACTTAATACGACATAGACGGTGGGAGCCTGGTAGGAGGCCAGCAAGGCTTGTTGGGCCTGTTTGTTCGCGCTAGGAGGTTATCATAGGGAACAAAATCATTCTCTGGATCGAACCCCTTAGGGGGGATGATTCATTTGCTAGGGATCCCCTCCTTTGGGAGGCCAAGTTCAGTGTTTTGACCCTTTCGACAAAGTTAAGCAAGATATGACCCCGGTTTGGAATTTTTCAGGATCTGCCCCCTTTTCCTACTGCCCGGGTCGATGCAGTAGGGTATAACTGCGTACCGCTGAGGCACCTGGTGGTAGGCAACTTATTGATGTCAGCTTAAGTAAATGGCATGTCGCCTATGATGTCAACCTTACTATCAAGGCCCCGGGCGGTAGGCAGTTATACCCTACCGCCATTGACCTCGACGGTAGGGTTTGAGCAGTTATAATCCACGTGGGGGGAGGGAGGCTAGCGGGGCCCACCCACCAAGCCAGCCCCCATCTTCCTCCTACCCCCCGAGAAGAATAGAGAGCGGCGACTCTCTCATCTCCTCCACTCCCCCTTCGATCTCTTCCGTTTCTCCACCATTCTTGCAGATCAAGATGCCTGCATGAAGAGAGAAGTAAGCTCTATTGATCCCTCCAAGTAGTTTTAGTCAAGAGCTATGGTTTTGATGCATTTTTTGGCACAAGATGAACCCTAGTTCATTTATAGTTCAATTTTTTTGTTGATTCTAGGTTTATTTAGAATGATTTAATATGATGGATGTGTTGAAGATGAACCCTAGTTCATATTGTAGTAACTAGTTTTGTTGATTCTATCTTGTTAGAAGATGAACCCTAGTTCATGTTATTAGCTTTTCTAGAATTAATCATTGATGTTTGATAAAATATGATTGATGTTGGATAAATATGATGGTTATAGCTTATGCTAATGTTGATTATATATTTATTTAGAACATTTTAATATGATGGATATTCCAATGTTGATAAATGATTCATATGCATATATGCATATTTCAATCTCGTTTAATGATGAATGAGTGTTGTTGATATTTGATGGATGAATGTTGTTGAATCAATATTTTTTCTTTGGTTAGCACTATATTAGTGGATTATATGCTTGTAACATGAATGTTGATAAATAAATGTTGTTGTCAAAAAATTAACTTGAATTGGAAATTGTTTTAGGAGGACCCTTGATCCGAAAATCAAAACTAAGTACACCATGCTTGACCCTGCGTTCGACAACGGTTGTCGCGCCCATTCTATCTAGAATGGAGTGGTAATAATTATGATCAAATTATTGCAAAAAATGGCTTTGCGAAAGTAAGTTACTAACTATTTTCATCTAAATTTTGGAGATGTTACCACCATTGCGTATGAGAGGTCACACAAAGGCCTGTCAGAAGAAATACGACCGCCGCTTCAAGCCGTATTTAGGAGAGCCGGGCTGCTACCTTTTGTGCTTCAGTTCAAGAGTGCGCCAGCGGCGCTCGTCCACTCAGCCCTCACAGCCCCGGCGGACCGTCGGCGGCCTGAGATGCACACTTTCCGTCTCCCATGTGGTGAGATGACGGTGACCCTCGAGGACTTTGTCATGATCATGGCCCTACCGCTTCAGGAACGGGCTTTGGCTGGGTGAGTGGACAGGAACAACTGGCGGGAGAGGCTTGTCTCTCTCATCGGTGATTTCCCTGCATCTATCTATGATGAGGCCCATGACGTGGTGCATAACTGAACATTCGGTATACCACCCATATGGCTCCATGCCAACCGGTCCGGATGCCCGCAAGATGCCGGCACGTGGACCGTGGAGCAGTACTTGCGGGCCTACTTGTAGTATCTTCTGACAGAGGTCGTGTTTCTGTACTGCTTGGGGGGCACAGCCTAATGGATGTATATGGACTTCCTGGACGACTGGGAGGCAGGGTACAACTGGGGGTCTACCTGCCTTGCGTACCTATATCGTTCGGTAAGAAGCTATCTCAATATTTGTGGTTGGATGCACGCATGCTTCTTTGAATTGTGTCATCTAATGATGAATTGGCATTTGTGGCTGGAAGACACATGTCAGAGGACCGAAGCTACATCCAGTATGTGTAGATGTGCCTGGCCCCTCTTGATTTGGATGTGGAAGTGGTTTTCGGTGGGTCATCCTGAGAAAGTTAAATGGCGTCCATGGATGGATTATGGCAAAGAAGGCGGCAATACTCGATACCCGATAGCCGTGTACTCCTGGAACAGGCACTGGTACGTGTCGGTGCTATACAAACGGTTTTTAACCGCTTTCCGCGACAGCATTTGGAACCATCGCCTAGTGAGTGACGGCGATAGGGGGGTCCTTCCCACACAACCCAGAAACCGTCGGGGATATGCTCTCTTGGCACACACGCTCGGAAAAATGAGTTCGTGTGCGACCGGCGAGAGCTCAAATACGGAAATACGTACAATAGAGCTAAAAATACAAGTATACAAGCGAAATTGTTTCCGATCGCAAGTACATCCCATATAGTAAGTCCCCGCTAAATGTTTCCATTTGTATGTTCCCACATAGTCGCTCCAAGGAAAATGTTTCCGTTCACAGGTACATCACACACAATTTTTCCCGTTAATTCGTTTGTGATAGCATTGCCATTGCAGACGATATTTACAATTTTATCATTTGCGTTATTTAATGCATCACACACGGTCCGTAGAAGAAACTATGTGCAAAGGTTGTCCATCACACACAGTTTATATGTGGTAAACATTTGCGCAAGGTGGCCTAACGCTAACAGTTTTCAAGCGAAAGTCGTGTGTGATTGTTCATTGATCCAACACGATTTATTCCCTAAAACTGTGCGCGTTGCCTGAGGTCATCGCCCATGGTATTTTTCAATAACCGTTTGCAATAGCAAAACCAATTAGCAAGCTAATTGCCCTATTATTAATTATCCATTTATTAATCTAATTGGCATTCATATTAAGCACATAATATATTTCATTTCCATATTAAGGAAGCAAAATTTCATAATTGAAGTACATCAGAGTACAACATGATATAGCTTCAGCGCTCAGCTACCCCATTACACAACTGCACCAGCACCAAGTTTCACATGCAACATGTAGAACCTTTTGAAATTAGCATCATAGACGGTATATAGACAGATGCATCTCATCTAGAAAACTGCTGAAGCGGAAGGCGAATATTGATCCTTCATTCATGTTGAAGGTCTTTGCAACTTTAGGCCAGTGCCTGTGGATGATTGACCGTCTGTCCTTCATACTCTTCAGAAACAATTCAATATTGAACCATGGGTGTTGTATGAAAACCTTCCTCACCTCCTGACCATAGAGGTGGTTTGAGAGGTAATCATCAGTGAACTTCTTTCGAAAGGCATGAAAACAAGGATGTGCATAAATATCTTCTCCATATTGGAAATGGGGCAAAGGAATAAAAAAAGGCAAGGTATAATAGTTAGTACCATCCTGTAGTGAACTGATGTCTTCTTCATTATGCAGACAAAGATCTTGTTGTTTTTTGTCGCCAATTTCATTATCCTAACAATCTTTCTGATTTTCTTGACTTGATTGATATTCATGGACAACTCATTTCCCCATATGCAAAAAGCGTCAAACAGTGGGTCAAAAGCTCTGACAGTAGGACCTACATGTGCAAGACCAAATTGTTACAAACCTAAATATTGGAATGGTTCCTGCAATTGCACAATAATGTGCTATTAGACAATGGACCATGCACATGCAGTTAACTAAACACCACAACAAATGAACCAAATGTTAACTGAGCACTACATTGCACAATATAACATACTCCTAATAGAATATCAGACAGTTAACCAAACCAAGCATGCTTAACAACTTGGAAATATAGCAATTGTATTTGTTTCCCATGTATTTAGTACAGCCAAATTCGATTTATTTCTCACATGGTATACAATAACAGAATACACCCACAACAATTCAACATCGCATTGCAGAATTGAACCAAACAGTTAACTAAACACCACAACAAATGAACCAAACATTAACTGAGCACCACATTGCACAATATAACATACTCCTAACCGAAGATCGGACAGTTAACCAAACCAAGCATGCTAGACAACTTGGAAAATTGCACCCTGAAGAATTGAACATCACATTTGTAGAATTGAACCAAACAGTTAACTGAACACCACATTGCATGACATATAGAACATACACTCTAGAGCAGAAGATTGCATGGTAAAAGTAGATAGCACAATTCACTAGAATTTGTTAAGGAAAGGCAGTAGGTAGCAAACCGAACATGGGTCCTTATAGTGAGCTAATAAGACAAGCTACTCCTCATTGTTAGAGATATCGATGACGATTGGCTCCTTGGACATGGAAGAGGGCGAGGCCTCCGCTTTGTGGGTGCCCTCGTTGTAGTGGTGAGTTGCCTGAGCCGCTCCGGGCACCAACCTGCTGGCTGTCGAGATGAGGTAAGCATGTACACATTGAGAAAACACCTCGTAGTCTTCGTCGAAGGCACCGACAGCGGCCTCGAGAAAACGCCACAAACTATTGTTTAAAGCAGTCAATCGCGTCATGGCATCTGCGCGTGAGGCGTCGACGGTGGCCTCGACAGCGAGGTGCTCCTCCAAGATCTGGGGGTCGGCACGAATGGCAGCCATCGCGACTTCATCCGCGCGTGCGGCCGCGATTTGCTTCTCCACTGCCAAATGCTCCTTGAGATCCTGGTTGTACTTCATGCACCATGGCTTAGGGCGGCACTTATTTGGTGGAGGGGTTGGTGATTTGGCTGGAAGGTGTCGCGCTCGCGCCGGCGATCGGGGCATGTGGGTTGTGGAAGGAGGAGGAGGATGGGAGTCGGGTGTGGATTACCTGCCTGGATAGGCGAGCCGAGCAGCATGAAGGAGGGTCGCCGGCGAGGAGGCGGCGCTGCAAGCAATGAGTGAAGGTTTCAACATTGAAAGGAAGGCAAAAACAGGGGAAATGTGGCTTTTGGTAAGGGGGAGGGGGCGGGGAGGTAGATATTTCCGCGGAAGCCGATAATTTGGAATCGCTTCAGCGAAAAAATTGGCGCGCAAAGTGTCATCAGATATGGTCCCTTATTCAGAACTGTGCACGATATGTGAACATCACAAACGATTCATATAGCTTAACCCATGTGTGTTGAGTTTGAACGTCAAAAATTTTGGTTCCAATTTCCCTAGTTACAGTAGTCATCCACGTCATTGCATAATTTGGGTACACAAAGGAGACTACACCACACCCACACTTCTTAATCGAGCAAGTTCAGCAATTAAACAGAGCTAGCTGACCTAAACATTACTCTAACAAATTAAAGACTGGCGCTCTTAATTAAAAAAACAAAGAGTACTACCACCGCTGGTGCTCGCCGATCTCCGTCGCCGCCTCCATGTCTAGCTCACGCCCAACGGTCTTCTAGGGAAGGGGCTCCATGGCATCCATCGCACCATACTCCGCAAGCATCTCGCCATCTGTGTCCGCCATCTCTTTGGAAAAGGCTGCCACGATCTGGATGTGGGCAGCCGTGATTTGGGCTTGGACGGGCTCCATCGTTGCAAGGTATGCGACGGAGGAATGGACGGCTGCTCGAACGCTCTTGGCGATTGCCAGCTCTTTGGCCGTGGGTTGCCGACCGTTGTCGGATAAGCTTCGTTTGATTTGTGCAGTGACCGCCAGGAGCTGGGCGTGGGCGGCCTTGACATGGTCGTCGGCGGCCTCCATCAGGGCTAAGGCTGCTGAGGGAGTCCTGGATTAGGGGGTCTCCGGACAGCCGGACTATATCCTTTGGCCGGACTGTTGGACTATGAATATACAGGATTGAAGACTTTGTCTCGTGTCCGGATGGGACTCTACTTGGTGTGGAAGGCAAGCTAGGCGATACGGATATGTATATCTCCTCCTTTGTAACCGACCTTGTGTAACCCTAGCCCCCTCCGGTGTCTATATAAACCGGAGGGTTTTAGTCCGTAGGACAACATACAATCATACCATAGGCTAGCTTATAGGGTTTAGCCTCTCTGATCTCATGGTAGATCAACTCTTGTAATACTCATATCATCAAGAACAATCAAGCAGGACGTAGGGTATTACCTCCATCAAGAGGGCCTGAACCTGGGTAAACATCGTGTCCCCTGTCTCTTGTTACCATCCGCCTTAGACACACAGTTCGGGACCCCCTACCCGAGATCCGCCGGTTTTGACACCGACAGCCGCCGCTACGAAACGGACAGCCGTTGTGCCACTCTCGCCAGTTGCTATCCCCGAGGCAGATGTTGCTGCTGCCACCTAAGAAGCAACAACTGCCGTTTTGGCTGCCTTTGCCGCCCGGTCAAAGATTGCGGCCATGCTCATGTACCTTGTTAGCACGTGCATGGCGGCTGCGGCCGCGCTCTCGCCGAAGTGGGCCACCGAAGTTGCCCTCATGACACGGCTCCACGTGCCCATCTTTCACCGGCGATGATTGAACAGTGAAATGATATTTGGGGAGCGAGCTAGTGTGCTCGAGACGATGGCTATGGAATGTAGCGGACACACCTTCTCGCGTAAGCCATTGGCGTAGTATACAACGACGGTGCTCCAGGATATTTTGTGCCGCATCTCACATGGTTGGTGACACTACAGGAAAAGGGATATAGATGGAATTGACACTAATGGCGCACCAAACATGTGGTGCGCCATTACTATATACTAATGGCGCACCATGTGTTGGTGCGCCATTAGTGTCCAAATACTAATGGTGCACCACATTCACGGTGCGCCATTAGTAAAAAAAATTAATTTTTTCAAAACTACTAATGGCGCCCCATGGGAGTGGTGCGCCATTACTAGTTGAACTAGTAATGGCGCACCATGCCACGGTGCGCCATTAGTAACTTCGCCACCACTTCCACCGAATGCACCCCCCCCCCCCCGCCGTGGACCGCCTTTTCAGTTTAAAAAAAATAAAAAAATGATGGAAATGTCAAAAAAATAAAGAAAAATAAGTTTCTCATTTGATATGAATTTCGACTTTATTTGCGAAATCTCTCGAGAATTTGTAAAATGGGCATTACTTTTGCGTACGAACTCGGATGAAAAAGTTTTTTATATGAAAAATCATCTACTCGAAAAGTTACATCCGAATTTAACCGGGGGAACCCCGTTAAACATTTTCAAAATCCTAAAAAACCTAACAGAGAAAAGATACATGGCTTTTAAGATCTGGAGAGGCAAAAAAATTTAAACTTACTAATGGCGCACCTACCCATGGTACGCCATTACTATCTTCCGCCTTCAAAATTTAAAATAAGTAAAAAAAATATACAAAAAGTTACTAATGGCGCACCCGCCATTAGCATCTTCCCGCCTTCAAAATTCAAAATAAATCAAAAAAATAAAAAAAAAAGTTAGTAATGGCGCACCTGCCCGCGGTGCGCCATTACTATGCCGTATATATGGCTGGGCGTGGTCCTCTCCTCCTTACCTCTTCATTCTTCTCCTCCACTCCATCTCCTCCTCTCCTCCACTCCATCTTCCCTTCTCTCCTCCACCATACTACCCTCCTCCTCTCCGGCGACCTCCTCCTCCTCCTCTTCGGCGACCTCCTCCTCCCTTCTCTCCTCCCCTCCCCTCCCCTCATGGTTTCTCCTCCCTCCTCTCCGGTGAGCTCCTCCTCCCTCCTCTCCTCCCATCCCCTCATGGTTTCTCCTTCCTCCTCTCCGATGCTCCGGTGAACTCCTCTCCGGCGACCTCCTCCTCCTCCTCTCCGGCGAACTCCTTCTCCTCCTCTCCGGCGATGTAGGCGAGCGCCTCTCCGGTGACCTCCTCCTCCTCCTCCTCTCTGGCGAACTCCTCTCCGGCAAAAGAACACGGCAAAAGAACGTACAAGATCCAAAAACAGGAACAAAATTTGAAATAATATCGTGCCAAAAAACGAGCAAAAAAACAAGCAAAAAATGGGCAAAAAAATCACGATCCAGATCCAAATTCAAAATTCAAAAATAGCAATGGCACATGGTGGGGGTTAGACGGTGCGCCACTACTATTTTCCCGCCTTCAAAATTCAAAAGTACTAATGGCGCACCAGTGGCCTATACTAATGGCGCACCAGTGGCCTATACTAATGGCGCACCGTGGCCTATACTAATAGCGCACCAGTGGTGCGCCATTAGTATACCAGATACTAATGGCGCACCAGTGGTGCGCCATTAGTAAAAAATACTAGTGGCGTGATACTAATGGCGCACCAGTGATGCGCCATTAGTAGGCAAAACTGGTGCGCCATTAGTAGCCATTTTCCTAGTAGTGTGATAATAAACTATGTGAAAGTGCAACTATCCCTAAGTGGTTTTGGTAATTCCTAACAACATATAGCTCATTGAGCTAATGCTATTTCAAAATTAATATCTCAGGAAAGCTCAATGATTGGCATGGCATGGATGAGAAAAGTGGACCCCTCAAAATGCTAAGGACAAAGGATTGGCTCAAGCTCAAAGCTCAAGACTCTACATTTTCTATTTTAGTGATCCAAGATCAAATTGAGTCTATAGGAAAAGCCAATACTATCAAGGAGGGATGAGGTGTTGCTTAATGAGGTTCTTGCTCAAAATGCTTAGTGATATGCTCCAAAACCCTCAACTACTTTCTCACATCCACATATGACCTAAACCAAAAGTCAAACTCGGCCCCACCGATTCTTTCTATCCGGCGCCACCGAGTTTCAAATGTCATAGCCACTGCCACAAACCCTAGGCAAATCGGTCTCACCGATAGGGATCTCGGTCTCACCGAGATGGGATTGTAATCTCTCTGTTTCCCTTCATAACATTTCGGTCTCACCGAGATGAGCGATTGGTCCCACCGAGATTGCAATGTAAACTCTCTATTTTCCCTTCGTAACATTTTGGTCTCACCGAAATGAGCGATCGGTCCCACCAAGTTTACCTAACCAACTCTCTGGTTAGCTTATTACCAAAATCGGTCTCACCAAGTTTGTGTAATCGGTCTCACCGAGTTTACGCTATGCCCTAACCCTAATCATATCGGTCCTACCGAGTTGCATGTCAGTCCCACCGAAAACCCTAACGGTCACTAGCTTTGCTGAATCGGTCTGACCGAGTTTAACCATTCGGTCCCACCGAGTTTGGAAAGTAATGTGTAACAGTTAGATTTTGTGTGGAGGCTATAAATACCCCTCCACCTCCTCTTCACTCATGGAGATAGCCATCAGAACAAACCTACACTTCCAACCTATATTTTCTGAGAGAGAACCACCTACACTTGTGCTGAGACTAAGATATTCCATTCCTTCCATATGAATCTTGATCGCTAGCCTTCCCCAAGTTGCTTTCCACTCAAATATTCTTTCCACCAAATCCATATCCTGTGAGAGAGAGTTGAGTGTTGGGGAGACTATCATTTGAAGCACAAGAGCAAGAAGTTCATCATCAACACACCATTGTTACTTCTTGGAGAGTGGTGTCTCCTAGATTGGCTAGGTGTCACTTGGGAGCCTCCGACAAGATTGTGGAGTTGAACCAAGGAGTTTGTAAGGGCAAGGAGATTGCCTACTTCGTGAAGATCTACTGCTAGTGAGGTAAGTCCTTCGTGGGCGATGGCCATGGTGGGATAGACAAGGTTGCTTCTTCGTGGACCCTTTGTGGGTAGAGCCCTCCATGGACTCGTGCAACCGTTACCCTTCGTGGGTTGAAGTCTCCATCAACGTGGATATACGATAGCACCACCACTCGGAACCACGACAAATCATCCATGTCTCCAATTGCGTTTGAATCCTCCAAACCCTTCCCTTTACATTCTTGCAAGTTATATGCTTTACTTTCCGCTACTCATATACTCTTTGCATGCTTGCTTGAATTGTGTTAAGATTGCTTGACTTGTCCATAGTTGCTAAAATCTGCCAAGAACTAAAATTGGGAAAAGGCTAGATTTTTATTTGGTCAAGTAGTCTAATAACCCTCCCCCTAGACATACTTTCGATCCTACAAGTGGTATCAGAGCTTTGGTCTCCATTTGCTTTGATCTTCATAGCCTTTGGAAGTCATAGCCTTGGTTTCACAATCTAGGAGAGTATGGCATCTAGCGAGGGAAATTACCACCGAAGAGGTCCTTACTTTGATGGCACTAATTTTGCTAGTTGGAAGCGTAAGATGAAAATGCATATTCTTGGACATAACCCCGCCATTTGGGCCATTGTGTGTGTTGGCTTGCAAGGTGAATTCTTTGATGGGAGAGAACCGAATCGTGAAGCTACCACGGAAGAGTTGAAGATGCTGCAATACAATGCTCAAGCTTGTGATATCCTCTTCAACGGATTGTGCCCCGAAGAATTCAAAAAAATCAGCCGTCTTGAGAATGCAAAGTAAATTTGGGATACTTTGATTGATATGCACGAAGGTACCGACTCCGTCAAGGAATCCAAGTTGGATGTGCTTCAAAGTCAACTTGACAAGTTCAAAATGAAGGATGGTGAACGTGTCGCTGAAATGTACTCTAGGCTTGCTCTTATCACAAATGAGATTGCCGGCTTAGGAAGTGAAGAGATGACCGACAAATTCATCATCAAGAAGATCCTAAGAGCCTTGGATGAAAAATACGATACCGTGTGCACATTGATCCAAATGATACCAAATTACAAAGATCTCAAGCCAACGGAAGTCATTGGAAGAATTGTTGCTCATGAGATGTCACTTAAGGATAAGGAGGAGCTCCATAACAAGTCAAGTGGTTCTTACAAAGCCTCATGTGAAGCTCCCACATCATCAAGTGAGAAACAAACCTTCAATGAAGAATTGTGCCTAATGGTGAAGAACTTCAACAAGTTCTACAAGAATAGAAGCAAAGAGAGAAGTTCCAATTCAAGGTCCTACAATGACAAAAGATCTTCTAGTCGAGAGCGAAACTACTACAATTGTGGAAGACCCGGACACTACTCCAATGAGTGTACCGCTCCCCACAAGAGAACAGAAGACCCTCCCAAAAGAAGAAGTAGAAGAGAAGAATTACCATCAAGGGAGAGAAGGAGTAGGGATGATCGTTATGAACGAAGACCCTCCAGGAGAAGCAAGGATTCAGAAAGGAAGGACAAGTCATGAAGGAGCTACACAAAACGAATACATCAAGCTCATGTTGGTGAATGGGTATCCGGCTCCGACTCCGACGGTCACTCCGAGAGATGCTATCACTCCGACTCCGAATATACTCAAGATGAAGGTGTTGCCGGTCTAGCACTTGTGTCAACCAACTCCTTCAACATATTTGATTCACCAAATGAAGGAATTGGAAGATGCTTCATGGCTAAAGGCCCAACGGTATCACACTCCGAGTAGGTTGATTTCAATAGTGATGAAGATGACTTGTTAGGTGATGATGATTTACTTTTTGACAACTCTAGTGATGAATACTATGATGAAACGTCAATTAATCATGCTAATAAAGATGAAATGAATGACAATGATAAGGAGAAGATTGAGTCTCTAACTAAAGAACTAAACACTCTTCAGTTAGCTCATGAAACTATCTTAGGAGATCATCGAGAACTTTTAAGGACTCATGAGAAATTATGTTTTGAGAAGCTCAATCTTGAGCCAGAGCATGAGTTCTTAAAGGCAATCAATGATGATCTTCGCAAGAAAAGTTCTTCTTACATTGCCAAGTGTTTACTCTTATCCACTTACATGCCTCAAGTCAAGTCTAGTAACAAGAACAAGAATGACTCTTTTTCTAGTAGTAACAATAATCATGCTAAATCCAATATTGTTGCTTCTAGTAGTTATCTTGACTCCACTAATGATTCTCTTAGCCAAGTTACACTTGAGCAAGAAAATAGCTTATTGAAGTGAATCATAGAGAAAGGTGTTTAGAAGAGCCTTGTCGGGAGTAAGCAATTCGAGGAAATTGTACGCAAGCAAGGAAGGCACCGGAAGAATCAAGGTATTGGTTTTGAACGAATGTTCAATGCCAATGGAGTTGAGTGGGAAGAAGATCAATACCCCAAGACGAAGTTTCTTCCTCAATAAGAGAAGTATGATTCTACTTCGTTCAAGGGGACACAAGCTCAAGATGATCTACCACCACAAGACCACAAGGAAAAAGGCAAGGACAAGCTTCAAGAGGAAATTGATGCATTTGAAGAAGCTCCTAAGGCCTTGGTCAAGTGGGTTCCCAAGACTACATCAAGTTCCACTTCATCAAGTACAACTACAGCTCCGAGGATTCCCATCAAGATGGTGTGGATCCCGAAGAAGAAGAACTAGAGAGTTCTTGAGGGTGACTCCGCCAACATACTTCACTCTTATCATTTTGGCAAGAACAAGTGCAATCAACTTCCACATCTTGCACTAGTTCAAGGAGTCACAAACCTTCTTGTTGGTAAGATAAGGGACAAGGTAACCTAATGCTTTCATGGACATCATATTGTCTGTGCATCACTCTATGTCTATGGATATTCTTGTTTGTTCCTTGTGGGAGTAACCCGTGTAGGTATTGAAAGTGCAACTCACTCCAAAGGATAGCTCCAAATGATCTACATTAACTTAGAGCATCCACATCTTCAACACCTACATGAAGTCATCATCGACAGAACCCAAGGTTAGTTCATCCCTCTTAGGGGGTATATCACATCTAGGGGAGCTTTGCTCTAACAATTGAGTTAAAGCAACTCTAATGGTGTGAACACAACAACTCTTTATGTAAAAGTGGTAACCCCACTTGTGCTTAAACGATGAGTATGACCTATGATCAAATGTTCTCATTTGACTCCTATGTCAATATACTCATATATATATGACCTAGTCATCGCCAATTGCTTGATAGATACTAGAATTGTTTGTGCATGCTTTGCCACATATTTCATTTGTCATTTTATTGTGTGAGCATGTTGGTTGCATAATTTACTCATTGGAGGACATCCACTTGTTGTTTTGATTGATTGGTTTCCTTTTGGCCAAGTGGATGGACAAGAATGCCTAAGAACCTTCTCTAGCTATCTATGCTTTTCTTGTGTCAAACTCTATTGATGCTGCATCACAAAGTTTGATCAAGTCAGATTCGAACCACTCGATGTGAGGAGCACTCAGAGTCCCCGATTCGTCATAGACTTAAACTTCCAAAACTTCTTTGTGTGTTTTGGTCTGACCGGTTCATCCATTTCGGTCATACCGAGATCACTAAGTCGATCTAGGTTTTCAATCTCGGTGCAACCAATTTGAACTTTTCGGTCACACCGAGTTTCAGTAACTGCTTGCAGTTATGAATCTCGGTGCCGCCGAGTTGTTGCACTCGGTCACACCGACAGTGTCAGGCTATATATATCCACGGGTCAAATTTTGGAAAACTTTCCGAACCTCCTCGCCCGCGCTTAGCCTGCTCTGCCTCCCTGGGTCTCCGGATCATCCTCCTCGTCGCCAGCCGCCTCCTGTCGCTGGTCTTCGCCGCTGTCAACGGGATCGTCTCCGCCGTTGCCGTCGTAGCAAGTTCATCGCCGAACTAGGGTATGGACTTGAACTTTGTGCTTTTCTAACTCTGATTCCCTAGTACATTGCTTTGCCATGTATCTTGCCATGATTGAGATCATTCTATCCATCGAAAACACTCCGTAGTTTATTCGTGAATTGAAAATTTAGGGTTAGGTTTCCGCTGAAACCATCTCGGACCGACCGAGTTGATGAAATCGGTTCCACCGATTTGGCTCAGGCCATTGCACATGTGATTCTCGGTATGACCGAGAATTGCAAATCGGTGTGACCGAGTTCAGCACTTTGTGAAACCCTAGCAGTCTCGGTGCCATCGAACTGTGACTCGGTCTGACCGAGTTCACTAGTTTAGGTTCCAAAAGCTGCTTCGGTATCACCGAGTTTGCAAATCGGTAGATCCGAAATGCTTTCCGTGGAAAACTAAAACTAAGTTTTTAATTCATTCTTTTGCAAAAACCTCTGCATTTTGTGATGATCATCCACTCTACCTCATCTATAATCTATTCACAGGGTCTGATGTCAGTGTTTGCATCATGTCAGATCAGAGTGACAGTCAAAACAAGTCAGAGGAACAGGTTCACTTGAGTGAGGGCACTAGTCCCTCTTGCAGCTCAGATGATGGCAACAGGAGCAAACCCAGCAATCTGCCAAAGGCTGCCACAAGGGCCACCAAGAAAAGACCCTCAGAGTCAGAGGATGAGGACTATGTGGCTGAGGAAGAAGAAACCACATCAAAGAGGAAACTCCCGAAGAAGGAATATGGCACAACTGCTACCACTAAGCCAGGGATGAGGCAAAAGGTTCCTGCCAAGAGAGCTCCAATGTCAAAAGCCAGAACATCTACTCAAGAGACTTGGGATCTGCACCGAAAGAGCAGGTTGTGGCAGAAAAGAAAAGGAAACAGAGGGTCAAGAAGACCACTGCCAGAGTGCTTGGGAGATCTTCAATAATGAAAGACTCTGAAGAAGAGGAAGAGGATGCTGCACCAGCACCTAAAGCTCAGAAGCTTATGGGAGATGCCATAAGATCAGGGGCTGCTTCATCTAAGCCCAAAGGAACTCCTAAGCCAGCTGCTCCAAAACCCAAAACTGCACCCAAGAGGAGCACCAGGAACATCCCAGCAGCAGAGAAGAACAAGGCCCCAATGCCTGAAGCTGAAATGGAAGAAGAAGATGATTCTGTTGTCTTGAGGAAATTGAAGCCAAAAATTCCAGACCATAATGATGCTGATCCAGTTGCAGAGAACATGAAAGTCAGGAAGGACTTTGGTCTAAGGCTATGGAGAGAGGCTGATCCATATGCCACCAGGAGAAGGACTGTTGTGGACTACAGGTTCCATACAAAGGAACAACATGACTTCTATGAGACCATCTTGCTTGACAAGAAGCCAATAGTGCGTGACATGAGATGGGTTGATTGGAAATACATTGAGGAAAATGAGGATCACTTCCCTGGTGTATATGACAGCTTCAAGGCTTTTGGAGTTGATGAGTTTGTGGCTCAAGAGCTCACAAAATGGAATAATGAGCTCATCATGCAGTTCTACTCCACAACTCACTTCTACCCAGATGGAAGGATTGTCTGGATGTTTGAAGGCACTAGGTACCAGTCAACAATTGCAGAATGGGATAAGTTGATCAATGCCCCAGAAGAACATGAAGATGACCTGGATGTCTATGCCAAGAAGAAGAAGGATCACAACACGATGGCACACATGTACAAGGAGATTCCAGAGGCTGCTCTTGAAACACACAAGTTTGGATCTGTACATTACTGAGGGAGTCCTGGATTAGGGGGTCTCCGGACGGCCGGACTATATCCTTTGGCCGGACTGTTAGACTATGAAGATACAAGATTGAAGACTTCGTCTCGTGTCCGGATGGGACTCTACTTGGCGTGGAAGTCAAGCTAGGAAATATAGATATGTATATCTCCTCCTTTGTAACCGACCTTGTGTAACCCTAGCCCTTTTCGGTGTCTATATAAACCGGAGGCTTTTAGTCCGTAGGACAAAAAACAATCATACCATAGGCTAGCTTCTAGGGTTTAGCCTCTCAGTTCTCGTGGTAGATCAACTCTTGTAATACCCATATCATCAAGAATAAATCAAGCAGGACGTAGGGTTTTACCTCCATCAAGAGGGCCCGAACCTAGGTAAAACATCGTGTCCTCTGCCTCCTGTTACCATCTGCCTAGATGCCCAGTTCGGGACCCCGTACTCGAGATCCGCCGGTTTTGACACCGACATTGGTGCTTTCATTGAGAGTTCCTCTGTGTCATCGCCGTTAGGCTTGATGGCTCCTACGATCATAGATAGCGATGCAGTCCAGGGTGAGACTTTTCTCTCCGGACAGATCTTTGTGTTCGGCAGCTTCGCACTGCGGGCCAACTCGCTTGGCCATCTAGAGCAGATCGAAAGTTATGCCCCTGGCCACCAGGTCAGGTTTGGAAGCTTAAACAACACGGCCGATATCTGCGAAGACTTGATCTTCGACGGATTCGAGCATCTACCTTGTGCATCACGCGGTCACGATGAGTACGATTTAGCTCTACCATCAGACACTGTTCAGGAGATCGCACCGGCAGCCGCTCCGACCCTCAATTCGGAGCCAGTTGCCCCGTCCATGGATGGGTGGATGGACGCCGCTACGGAGGCCTTACCCTCAGCGGCGATCGAGCCGAACATCGACCTTACCCTGCACGAGAGCCGTGTTGTCAGACAACCGGATCCTTCTCCGGCCATGGACTCTGAACCGCCTGCGCCCGTTCCTAGCGAATCCGATTGGGTGCCGATCATGGAGTTTACCTCCGCGGATATTTTTCAGCACACGCCCTTTGGCGACATACTGAACTCATTAAGGTCTCTCTCCTTGGAGGATCCTGGCCGAACTATGTCTGGCAGGATTGGGATGCGGATGACGAAGAAATTCGCTGCCCACCCACCACCCACTTAGTAGCCACTGTCGACGACTTAACCGACATGCTCGACTTCGACTCCGAAGACATCGACGGTATGGACGATGATGCGGGAGACGAAGAGGAACCACTGCCCATAGGGCACTGGACAGCCACCTCATCATACGATATATACATGGTGGACACACCCAAAGAAGGCAATGGCGACGTGACAGCGGAGGATGACCCCTCCAAGAAGCAACCCAAGCGCCGACGTCAGCGGCGCCGCTCTAAGTCCGGCCAAAGCAAAAGTGGTGATACTGGCATAGGAGATAATAACACTCCGAATAGTGCCGAAGATGGCAACAACCCTGTCCAGCACGATCTAGGACATGAGGATGGAGAGGCCAACCCTCCAGAGAGAGCGGCAGATGGAGAGGTGGAGAATGATAATTACATGCCCCCCTCCGAAGATGAGGCAAGCCTCGACGATGATGAATTCGTTGTGCAAGAGGATCCCGTCGAACAAGAGCGCTTCAAGCGTCGGCTTATAGCCACGGCAAATAGCCTTAAGAAAAAGCAGCAGCAGCTTCAAGCTGATCAAGATCTGCTAGCTGACAGATGGACTGAAGTCCTCACGGCCGAGGAATATAAACTCAAACGCCCCTCCAAGAGTTACCCAAAATGCAGGTTGCTACCCCGACTGGAGGAAGAAGCGTATGACGCGGCTGATCGGCCACCTCATGGCCGCGATAGAGAGGCATTCCAGCCAAAAGCTCAGCCTGCACCTCGACGCCATTCAAATAAAAAGGCATGGGGAAATATGCCAGACCTGCGAGATGTATTGGAGGACAAAGCAAAACATGCAAGATCGATCTACGGATCACGAGGGCACGCCGCTATGCGAGACGGTAAACGTCACGCCGGGTACAGTAAAAGTAAATCCGGTCGGGCCGAACACAGCGGGCAAGACTCATTGGAGCTGCATCGCGATATAGCCCAGTACAGAGGTGCCGCACACCCCTTATGCTTCACAGATGAAGTAATGGATCATCACATCCCAGAGGGTTCCAAACCCGTAAACATAGAATCATACGACGGCACGACAGATCCTGCGGTATGGATCAAGGATTTCCTCCTGCACATCCACATGGCCCGCGGTGATGACCTACACGCAATCAAATACCTCCCACTCAAACTTAAAGGACCAGATCGGCATTGGCTCAACAGCTTGCCAGCAGAGTCCATTGGTTGTTGGGAAGATCTGGAAGCCGCATTCCTCAACAACTTTCAGGGCACTTATGTGCGACCACCAGACGCCGATGACTTGACCACATAATTCAACAGCCAGAGGAATCGGCCAGGCAATTCTGGACACGGTTCCTAACTGAGAAAAATCAAATCGTCGACTATCCAGATGTAGAGGCCCTAGCAGCTTCCAAGCATAACATCCGCGACGAGTGGCTTGCCAGGCACCTTGGACAGGAAAAGCCGAAATCTATGGCAGCCCTCACGACACTCATGACTCGCTTTTGTGCGGGAGAAGACAGCTGGCTGGCTCGCAGTAATAACATATCAAAGAACCGTGGTACTTCGGATACCAAGGACGGCAATGGCAGGTCACGTCGCAACAAACATAAGTGCCGCATTAACAGCAACAATACCGAGGATACGGCAGTCAATGCCGGATTCAAAGGCTCTAAACCCGGTCAGCGGAAAAAGCCATTTAAAAGAAGCACTCTGGGCCCGTCCAATTTGGACCGCATACTCGATCGCTCGTGTCAAATACACGACACCCCCGACAAGCCAGCCAACCACACCAATAGGGATTGTTGGGTATTCAAGCAGGCCGGCAAGTTAAATGCCGAAAAAAAAGATAAGGGGCCACATAGAGATGACGAGGAAGAGCCTCGGCAGCCGAACACCGGAGGACAAAAGAGGTTCCCCCCACAAGTGCGGACGGTGAACATGATATACGCAACCCACATCCCCAAGATGGAGCGGAAGCGTGCGCTCAGGGACGTATATGCGTTGGAGCCAGTCGCCCCAAAGTTCAACCCATGGTCCTCCTATCTGATCACCTTCGATCGTAGGGACCACCCCACTAGTATCCGTCATGGCGGATTCGCCGCACTGGTCCTAGACCCAATCATTGACGGATTTCACCTCACTCGAGTCCTTATGGATGGCGGCAGCAGCCTGAACCTACTTTACCAGGACACAGTGCGCAAAATGGGTATAGACCCCTCAAGGATCAAACCCACAAAAACGACCTTTAAAGGCGTCATACCAGTTGTAGACGCCCATTGCATAGGCTCAGTCACACTGGAAGTGGTCTTCGGATCCCCGGATAACTTCTGAAGCGAAGAGTTAATCTTCGATATAGTCCCGTTCCATAGTGGTTATCATGCACTGCTCGGGCGAACCGCATTTGCGAGATTCAATGCAGTACCGCATTATGCATACCTCAAGCTCAAGATGCCAGGACCTCAGGGGGTCATTACAGTTAACGGAAACACAGAGCGCTCTCTCCGAACGGAGGAGCACACTGCGGCCCTCGCAGCGGAAGCGCAAAGCAACCTCTTAATGCAATCCACTAGTTCGGTGTTTAAGGACCCAAACACCTTCAAGCGCGCCTGGAGTAATCAGCAATAGGACCACCTGGCACGTTCCGAGCTCGTATAGCAATGCGGCCCCCACCCCGGCCCAAGCCAAACGGCAAAATTCGTGTCAGGTGTACATAATTACCCATTAAAAATACCATGGGCATAGGCGGGGAGGGGGCATGACTACGGCACACCCCAAGACGCGGCTTAAACCGCACTAGGGGCTTCCCGTTTTGTTACTTTTTTCTTTTCAGGACTATAATCTCTGGAAACCCGGTCCGGCAGCATGATTGCCGAACATATGATGCAACAACCAAGAAGGCAGAAAGTTACGTCACACCACGGAACTCCCAGATGGATTATGATAACGAGTGTAATACTTGCCTTAATACTATTCTTCAGCTCGCCCTTGGAGGGGGCATAGTCCTACTTTTTGCTTATTGCACTGCATGTATCATTCTGCTTTAATGCACCTTTTTGAATAAACAATGCATAGCATTAAGACTATCATTGCATTCTTCTTTTTTTATATATATGTTCATTCATGACATCCAGCACCCGTACACACTGGTAAGGCCAATACGCTAGGGGCTTAAGCATACCCCACAATACGACGTGAGAAGTCCGGACACTTTCAACAGTGCGGCACCCCGAACTTATAGCATTATATGCATCAGCTCCGAATCATGTCTTGGGTCAATAGTTGGGTTTGCCCGGCTCCCATGTTTTGGTACCTTACGTTCCGCTATATCGGCTAAGGTAGCACTGGGAGAACTACTGTGATTGTGCCCCGGTTCTGCTGGGCTAAGCACCTCAGTAGAGAAAGCTAAAACTGACTGTCATGATAAGGAGAGAGACTGGTCGCTGTTCGAGAGGTTTTCGAGTCCTTAAAGACTTATGCCGCTTAGAGCGAGGAGTCGGCCCTGTCCGGCTTAAGGCGTGTATCGCGCCCCGAGTTCGGCCTTCCGAACACTAGGGGCTTCGCCAAAATTTAAAATTATAGAATTCTATGGCTAAGTGAGAGTGATAACGCATTATAGTCCGATTGCCTAGTTCGTTGTGCTGAGCACCTCCCTCGAAGGACCCATCAATGGGAACAAGAGTGCTCAGGTTTATCCCGAACACCCCAGCACTCGTGGCATGGGGGCAGAAGCCGACGACTAGCCATCTCTCAGATTTGATAAACAGCCGAACAGAAGGTAATATTTTAAATTCAAACAAGCGTTGCATAGCGCATATGAACAAGTTTTCATAACTACGGGATTACACGAGCGAGTTCACTCGAATATTATATCTTTCGTACACTCGTCCGCTACGAGACGAGCACCCTTCAGGACATCCTCATAGTACATCTTGGGGTGGCGATGCTCCTTGCCCTCCGGCGGCCCTTCCTTAATCAGCTTCACGGCGTCCAGCTTGGCCCATTGCACCTTGACACGGGCGAAAGCCCGGCGTGCACCTTCGATGCAGATGGACCGCTTGACGACTTCCAGCCGTGGGCAGGCATCCACAAGCCACCTCACCAGGCCGAAGTAGCTGTTCGGAAGGGCATCACCAGGCCACAGCCGGACAATAAAGCCCTTCATGGCCTTTTTGGACTATAAAGCACCGGGTGTTCGGTCCCAGTATATTGGGCCCAGAACAACTTCTTCGTTGAGCTTCCCTCCTCGGCCTAGTAAAACGTTGTGGCATCCGACACGCTGCGGGGAAAATCTGCGAATGCTCCTGGAGAGCTCCGGATTCGGGTAAGTAACAAGTAATTTACTTTCACAAGCTTGCTTTGCATATAGAATGTCTTACCCGCCGCTATCTTCTTCATCGCATCAATCTCCTGGAGGGCCTTTTGGGCTTCGGCCTTGGCACTCTTTGCGCTCTTGAGGGCCGCGGCAAGCTCGGCTCTCGCGTCTTCAAGTCAAGCTCCAACGCCTCATGCTTCGTCATGAGAGCGTGGAGCTCTTGCTGCACCTCGCCCACCCATGCCTCATGCCTTTTCCGCTCGATGCGCTCCTTGGCCGCTTTGTTTTCGGCCTCGCATAGCGCTTGCTTCAGGGTCGCCACCTCGGTCATGGCCCCTGGAAAATTTACGATGATCCTGTCATTTTGCAATCGCATTCTTTTTATACATATCTATAGACTAGGTACTACTTACCTTTGTTCTCCTCGAGCTGCCTCTTGGCAAGGCCGAGCTCGTCCTTGGACCCTTTAAGGTCCTGCTTCAGTGTGGCGACCTCCGCAGGCAGTGCGGCAGAGGCCAGCAGCGAAGCCTGCATACGCATATAGACATACTTATATTGGACTCCTGCGATATTGTTTGATCCTCTGTTTGGCTTTTCTTTGTGAACACCGAACAGAGCATCAGGGGCTACTGTCTATGCGGTAATATTTCTCCTATATTTCAAAAACTTACCTCAAAGCCTGTTAGAAGGCTGGCATAGGCTTTAGTCAGTCCGCTCTTGGCGGACTGAACCTTCTGGACCACCGCACTCATAATAGTGTGGTGCTCTTCGTCAATGGAAGCGCTGCGAAGCGCTCCCAGCAGATTGTCCGGTACCTCTGGATGGGCATAGGTCACCAGCACAGGCGTCTTGCCCCTCTTGGAAGGAGGCCGCCTGCCCGAGTCCGGAACCAATGGAGGTTCCGGCGTGGTGTTCAGCTAAGGGCCGAACTCGGAGCCCTCGGGGGCTTTGCTCCCCCTGCTCCTGGATTCCGGAAGGTCACTTTGAGGCGCCTCCGGGACAGTCTCCCCTCGACCCAGTGCCTCTTGAGACAACACCTCGACGTTGTCCGTAGGGCAAGGGGAGGTGGCGGTCGGAAGTGGATCTCTATCCATATCCGACGAGCCCAGGGAGCCGTCCGACGAGGATACGTCGATACGGGTTCGGGGCGGTCTGCACAATCATAATTTGGCGTTAGGAGAAGCAGTGCGACAAAGGAATACTATGAGTTACTCTGGTATACAAATACTTACGACTTCGCCAGGGGCTTGGCCCTGAGCAGCCACTCGTCTTCGCCTTCGGCGGCGGTGGTGGAGTAGTCCGGAAGGAGAGTCCTTCCCTTCTTGGACCCTTTGGCCCCCCAGTAGGGGCGGCCTTCCTTTTCTTGTCTCCACCGACTGGAGGGGGCACATCTTCATCTTCCTCCTCGTCTTCGTGGGTGGAGTGCGTCGCGGAGTTATCGGACGATGAGCCCGATAACACCTGGCTTCGGGAGCTCTTTTGGGTTCCCTTGGCCTTCTTGGTCTTCTCCGGCACCTTGTAAGGAGCCGGAGTCAACATCTCCATCAGGAGAGCGTCCGCAGTGTCTTCGGGCAGAGGGGCCGGACAGTTAATCTGCCCTGACGTCTCCACCCAGTCTTGTCAAAGGCATGGAGATCAGACCCCGCACATGGTTAAGCTAGGGGAAATAAATATCCTACCGGATGTATAGAACTCACCGAATGCGCTCGGCGCTTCGCGCTTAGCCCGCGGTCCTCGGTGAGAGAGGGAGGGACCTGGCGCCCTTGAACAACACCTTCCAGATGTCCTTGTGCATCGTGTCAAAGAGCTCGCTCAGAGTCTGGTGCTGGGCCGGGTCGAACTCCCACAAGTTGAAGTCCCATTGTTGGCACGGGAGGATCCGGCGGATGAGCATGACCTAGACTATGTTGACAAGCTTGAGCTTCTTGCTTGTCATGTTCAGGATACATTTCTGGAGTCCGTCCAGCTCCACCGATGAACCCCACGACAGGCCCTTCTCTTTCCAAGAAGTGATCCGTGTAGGGAATCCGGATCGAAACTCGGGGGCAGCCACCCATTTGGTGTCGCGCGGCTCAGTGATGTAGAACCACGCCGATTGCCACTCCTTTATGGTCTCCATGAAGGAGCCTTCAAGCCATATAATGTTGGGGTCTTGCCAACCATGGCTCCGCCGCATTCTGCTTGTTGGCCGCCCACCACCTTCGGCTTGATTTTGAAGGTCTTTATTCATAGGCCGAAGTGGGGGCGGATGCGGAGGAAAGCCTCACAGACGACGATGAACACCGAAATGTTGAGGATGAAGTTCGGGGCCAGATCATGGAAGTCTAGCCCGTAGTAGAACATGAGACCGCAGACGAATGGATGAAGGGGAAACCCCAGTCCGTGGAGGAAGTGGTGGAGGAAAACTACCCTCTCATGGGGTTCTGGGGTAGGGACGATCTGCCCCACAGCGGGCAGCCGATGTGCGATATTCGCGGCTAAGTATCCGGCTCTGCGCAGCTTTTTGATGTGTTCCTCCGTAACAGAGGAAGCCATCCACTTGCCTCCCACTCCAGACATGTTTGGAGGAGGTTGAGGAGAAATATGTGGACTTGGGCGTTGGGGCTAGAGTGCGCAAGAATGGATGGGCAAAGAGGAAGAAGGAATGGGTAGACAAAGGTTAAACCTTATCCCTTTATAAGGGCGGCCGAAACTATGCGCCCCCACTAGCCTGGTAAAACTCGCTTATCCCCCAAGCACCGTAATCGATGGCGTGGTTGGGTTACCAACGCCCGTATTGATGAGAATCCCGTAATAAGGGGGACACGATCTCTGCTTTGACAAGACGTGTCAAAAAACTGCCTCACGTTATGTGCGGGGCTAGTCAAAGGAAACAGTTCGAATAATCACCGGGCCATGGCATAATGTCGTGTTGCCAAAATAAGTCAGCAAATTAGATTTGTGGAAATATTATTCTCTCTACGGTGGTATGTGGAACTTATTTTGCAGGGTCGGACACTATCCTTGTATTCAAATTCTTCCATGGTGTATTCGGAGGAGGAACCCACCTTGCAATGCAGAAGACAATACTGCGCGCCGGACTCATCGTCATTGAAGCCTGGTTCAGGGGCTACTGAGGGAGTTTTGGATTAGGGGGTCTCCGGATAGCCGGACTATATCCTTTGGCCGGACTGTTGGACTATGAAGATACAAGAATGAAGACTTCGTCTCGTGTCCGGATGGGACTCTACTTGGCGTGGAAGGCAAGCTAGGCAATACGGATATGTATATCTCCTTCTTTGTAACCGACCTTGTGTAACCCTAGCCCTTTTCGGTGTCTATATAAACCAGAGGGTTTTAGTCCGTAGGACAAAAAACAATCATACCATAGGCTAGCTTCTAGGGTTTAGCCTCTCAGATCTCGTGGTAGATCAACTCTTGTAATACCCATATCATCAAGAATAAATCAAGCAGGGAGTAGGGTTTTACCTCCATCAAGAGGGCCCAAACCTGGGTAAAACATCGTGTCCCCTGCCTTGTGTTACCATCTGCCTAGACGCACAGTTCGGGACCCCCTACCCGAGATCCGCCAGTTTTGACACCGATAATTACCTTCTATTAGGCTTGCCAACTATCAACTGGATCCTCAGGCACACTCTCTTGCCAAAGTCTGGTGATCACAAGATGATCAGAGGCCATGCAATTAACTTGCTTCACATCTTTGATGTTCCATAGAAGTTCAAAGTCATGAGCCTAATAGTGGAAACCATAAAGAAGACAGCTGCAGATCAGAAGAGGAGTTGTGGGTATGCTCCACAGATTCAGGAGCTGATTAACTCCAAGATGGGCACTGGCACATATCTGCTGGACAAGGAGCACCTGCCCATCTACCCAGACTTTGAGGACATAACTGTGGTGATGGATGAAAATGAACCATCTTCTGTGCACGCACAGGCCAAGAAGGAGAAGGCAAAGGCTGAAAAGGCTGCAAGGATGCCAACTACTGAAGAAGCATCTCAGTACCTTCTGAAGAGCAAGCAATATCAGCTTGGCTCCTTGATTGCCTCAACTCTGAGGATTGAGAAGGGACTGGCCACCCTGACTCAAAGCCAAGAGAGCTTGGAGAGGATCGTGGAGCAGAAGTTCTATGACTTAGATGTGAAGGTCACTGAGATCCAGTCAGTCGTTGAGAAACTTCAGGATGAAGTGGAGGAGAAGAAGGGCAAGACAACCACTGATGCTTTTGCTAGAGTGCCCAGAGGTCAGAGGTCTGTTGCAGTGCCTATTCCAGATACGAGAGCTACTTCATCTGCACCAGCTACAGCTTCAGTGCCACCGGCTCCAGCATATACTCCACCAGCTCCATCTACATCGAGTGATGACTTCGTTCTTGGAGTTATGTCTACACCACCACCTAAAGACCAAGCCTGAGTGTCGATCTAGCCACTACTAGGAAGACAGCTATAGATGAAATGGTCACTAATGGCGCACCACGTGTGTGGTGCGCCGTTAGAATATTGCAATGGCGCACCACATACAGGTACGCCATTAGTAATATATTACTAATGGCGCACCTGGTGTGCGGTGCGCCATTAGAAGTAAAAAAACAAAATTTGTTACTAATGGCGCACCGTGGGTGTGGTGCGCCATTACTAGTTGACATAGTAATGGCGCACCACACCCATGGTGCGCCATTAGAAGTTTTGATAAAAAAGTAAAAATAAATAAAAAATAAAAAAAATTGTTAGTAATGGCGCACCAGTGGACAGTGCGCCATTACTAGTTAGAAACTAGTAATGGCGCACTGTCCACAGGTGCGCCATTACTAAGTTTTTTTCAAAAAAAATTAATTTTTTATCTTTTTTTCAAAACTAGTAATGGCGCACTGTGGGTGTGGTGCGCCATTACTAGTTTAACTACTAATGGCGCACCACCCCACGGTGCACCATTACTAGTTTGCACGGCTTCCACCGAATGCACCCCCCCTGTGGACCGCCTTTTCAGTTTTAAAAAAAAATTTAAAAAATGATAAAAATGTCAAAAAAATAAAAGAAAATAAGTTTGCCATGTGATATGTGGTCTAGTTGTTGGGAAAATTTACAAATATAAATTTTGACTTTATTTGCAAAATCTCTCTGGAAATTTGTAAAATGGGCATACGAACTCGGATTAAAAAGTTTTATATATGAAAAATCATATACTCGAAAAGTTACATCCAAATTTAACTGGGGGAACCCTCTTAAACATTTTCAAAATGCCCAAAAACCTAACACAAAATAAGTTACGAGGCTTTCAAGATCTAGAGGCAAAAAATTCAAAAAAAGGTTTTGAAATTTTTTTAAATTTTTTTTTCAGAAAATGATACGTAATATGACCGGGAAGTTTGAAATATTTTTCAAAATTTCATCATAGTCATGAACATGAACAAAGTCCTAGACATCAACAAGGTATAATAGGATTGATATGCTAGATATATCAACAAGTGCCTGTGAAGTGAGCTATTGCTGGGGTTGGATAGAACTCTGAAGTTAAGCGTGCTAGGGCTGGAGTAGTATGAGGATGGGTGACCTTTCAGGAAGTTTGACCACGGAGTGCGATTTGACTTGAGATTAAGCATATTGACCTGAGATTAAGACATAATGACCTGAGATTAAGAAAAAAATGAAAAAAAAATTTGAAATTTTTTGAAACAAATTCGAAAGAAATTCTGAAAAAAAATTGTTACTAATGGCGCACTTCTATGTGGTGCGCCATTAGTATACCAGATACAAATGGCGCACCGTGGGCCATACTAATGGCGCACCAGCGATGCGCCATTAGAATACCAGATTCTAATGGCGCACCACAGGTGCGCCATTAGAAAAAAAAATCTAATGGCGTGATGCTAGTGGCGCACCAGTAGTGCGCCATTAGTAGCGAAAATAGGTGCGCCACTAGCAGCCCTTTTTCTAGTAGTGAGCACTATGCATTTTTATGAACTTTTTGGCAACTTGTTGCCAAAGGAGGAGAAAATGTATAGATCATAGGCTTCGAGAGAGAGCGTTGCTTTTTATTCTCCTTTTTTGTTTGGTGGTTAAACTTCGTTTATTTGCTTGGTTGAGATACTTTATACTGTGTACTTGCTTAGATGATCATGTGTTTGATCGTATGCTACCTTAATGCTTGTTGGATGACATTATCCTTTTATATGATCACTCATTTTGCTGGTGATGAGTGCATGTATTTTAATTATTATCATTTTGAGCACTCCACCAAGATGTATGTGACATGGAAGAGTAACCCATGATCCTAACTCTTTGTGTATTTGCAGTCCAAAGAAAATCTTAAACTATGCACAAATTTAGGGGGAGCTCTTTCTTTTCACATACTTCTCAAAGCGACAATGTTTTTCACTCTTATTATCATTTGTCGAAGCTTTGATCTATATGTTGTCATCAATTACCAAAAAGTGGGAGATTGAAAGTGCAACTATCCCTAGGTGGTTTTGGTAATTCCTAACAACATATAGCTCATTGAGTTAATGCTATTTCAAGATTAATATCTCAGGAAAGCTCAATGATTGGCATGGCATGGATGAGAAAAGTGGACCCCTCAAAATGCTAAGGACAAACGATTGGCTCAAGCTCAAAGCTCAAGACTCTACATTTTCTATTTTAGTGATCCAAGATCACATTGAGTCTATAGGAAAAGCCAATACTATCAATGAGGGATGAGGTGTTGCTTAATGAGGTTCTTGCTCAAAATGCTTAGTGATATGCTCCAAAAACCCTCAACTACTTTCTCACATCCACATATGACCTAAACCAAAAGTCAAACTCAGCCCCACCGATTCTTTCTATCCGGCGCCACCGAGTTTCAAATTTCATAGCCATTGCCACAAACCCTAGGCAAATCGGTCTCACCGATAGGGATCTCGGTCTCACCGAGATGGGATTGTAATCTATCTGTTTCCCTTCATAACATTTCAGTCTCACCGAGATGAGCGATCAGTCCCACCGAGATTGCAATGTAAACTCTCTGTTTTCCCTTCGTAACATTTCGGTCTCACCGAAATGACCGATTGGTCCCACCGAGTTTACCTAACCAACTCTCTGGTTAGCTTATTACCAAAATCGGTCTCATCGAGTTTGTGTAATCGGTCTCACCGAGTTTACGTCATGCCCTAACCCTAATCATATCGGTCCTACCGAGTTGCATGTCATTCCCACCAAAAACCCTAACGGTCACTAGCTTTGCTGAATTGGTCCGACCGAGTTTAACCATTCGGTCCCACCGAGTTTGGAAAGTTATGTGTAACGGTTAGATTTTCTGTGGAGGCTATAGAGACCAAGATATTCCATTCCTACCATATGAATCTTGATCTCTAGCCTTCCCCAAGTTGCTTTCCACTCAAATCTTCTTTCCACCAAATCCATATCCTGTGAGAGAGAGTTGAGTGTTGGGGAGACTATCATTTGAAGCACAAGATCAAGGAGTTCATCATAACCACACCATTTGTTACTTCTTGGAGAGTGGTGTCTCCTAGATTGGCTAGGTGTCACTTGGGAGCCTTCGACAAGATTGTGGAGTTGAACCAAGGAGTTTGTAAGGGCAAGGAGATCGCCTACTTCGTGACGATCTACCGCTAGTGAGGCAAGTCCTTCGTGGGCGATGGCCATGGTGGGATAGACAAGGTTGCTTCTTTGTGGACCCTTCGTGGGTGGAGCCCTCCGCGGACTTGCACAACTGTTACCCTTCGTGGGTTGAAGTCTCCATCAACGTGGATGTACGATAGCACCACCTATCCCAACCACGACAAAAACATCCATGTCTCCAATTGCGTTTGAATCCTCCAAACCCTTCCCTTTACATTCTTGCAAGTTACATGCTTTACTTTCCGCTGCTCATATACTCTTTGCATGCTTGCTTGAATTGTGTTAAGATTGCTTGACTTGTCCATAGTTGCTAAAATCTACCAAGAACTAAAATTGGGAAAAGGCTAGATTTTTATTTGGTCAAGTAGTATAATCACCCCCCTCTAGACATACTTTTGATCCTACAAGTGGTATCAGAGCTTTGTTCTCAATTTGCTTTGATATTCATAGCCTTTGGAAGTCATAGCCTTGGTTTCACAACCTAGGAGAGTATGGCATCTAGCGAGGGAAATTACCACCATAGTGGTCCTTACTTTGATGGCACTAATTTTGCTAGTTGGAAGCATAAGATGAAAATGCATATTCTTGGACATAACCCCGCCATTTGGGCTATTGTGTGTGTTGGCTTGCAATGTGAATTCTTTGATGGGAGAGAACCGAATCGTGAAGCTACCGCGAAAGAGTTGAAGATGCTGCAATATAATGCTCAAGCTTGTGATATCCTCTTCAATGGATTGTGCCCCAAAGAATTCAACAAAATCAGCCGTCTTGAGAATGCAAAGGAAATTTGGGAAACTTTGACTGGTATGCACGAAGGTACCGACTCCGTCAAGGAATCCAAGTTGGATGTGCTTGAAAGTCAACTTGACAAGTTCAAAATGAAGGATAGTGAAGGTGTCGCTGAAATGTACTCTAGGCTTGCTCTTATCACAAATGAGATTGCCGGCTTAGGAAGTGAAGAGATGACCGACAAATTCATCATCAAGAAGATCCTAAGAGCCTTGGATGAAAAATACGATACCATGTGCACATTGATCCAAATGATGCCAAATTACAAAGATCTCAAGCCAACGGAAGTCATTGGAAGAATTGTTGCTCATGAGATGTCACTTAAGGATAAGGAGGAGCTCCATAGCAAGTCAAGTGGTTCTTACAAAGCCTCATGTGAAGCTCCCACATCATCAAGTGAGAAACAAACCTTCAATGAAGAATTGAGCCTAATGGTGAAGAACTTCAACAAGTTCTACAAGAATAGAAGCAAAGAGAGAAGTTCCAAGTCAAGGTCCTACAATGACAAAAGATCTTCTAGTCGAGAGCGAAACTGCTACAATTGTGGAAGACCCGGACACTACTCCAATGAGTGTACGGCTCCCCACAAGAGAACAGAAGATCCTCCCAAAAGAAGAAGTAGAAGAGAAGAATCACCATCAAGGGAGAGAAGGAGTAGGGATGATCGTTATGAACGAAGACCCTCCAGGAGAAGCAAGGATTCAGAAAGGAAGGACAAGTCATGAAGGAGCTACACAAAACGAATACATCAAGCTCATGTTGGTGAATGGGTATCCGGCTCCGACTCCGACGGTCACTCCGAGAGATGCTATCACTCCGACTCCGAATATACTCAAGATGAAGGTGTTGCCGGTCTAGCATTTGTGTCAACCAACTCCCATGACATATTTGATTCACCAAATGAAGGAATTGGAAGATGCTTCATGGCTAAAGGCCCAAAGGTATCACACTCCGAGTAGGTTGATTTCAATAGTGATGAAGATGACTTGTTAGGTGATGATGATTTAATTTTTGACAACTCTAGTGATGAATACTATGATGAAACGTCAACTAATCATGCTAATCAAGATGAAGCGAATGACAATGATAAGGAGAAGATTGAGTCTCTAACTAAAGAACTAGACACTCTTCAGTTATCTCATGAAACTATCTTAGGAGATCATCGAGAACTTTTAATGACTCGTGAGAAATTACGTTTTGAGAAGCTCAATCTTGAGCAAGAGCATGAGTTCTTAAAGGAAATCAATGATGATCTTCGCAAGAAAAGTTCTTATTACATTGCCAAGCGTTTACTCTTATCCACTTACATGCCTCAAGTCATGTCTAGTAACAAGAACAAGAAGAACTCTTCTTCTAGTAGTAACAATAATCATGCTAAATCCAATATTGTTTCTTCTAGTAGTTCTCTTGACTCCACTAATGATTCTCTTAGCCAAGTTACACTTGAGCAAGAAAATAGCTTATTGAAGTGAATCATAGAGAATGGTGTTTACAAGAGCCTTGCCGGGAGTAAGCAATTCGAGGAAATTGTACGCAAGCAAGGAAGGCACCGGAAGAATCAAGGTATTGGTTTTGAACGAAAGTTCAATGCCAATGGAGTTGAGTGGGAAGAAGATCAATACCCCAAGACGAAGTTTGTTCCTCAACAAGAGAAGTATGATTCTGCTTCGTTCAAGGGGACACAAGCTCAAGATGATCTTCCACCACAAGACCACAAGGAAAAAGGCAAGGACAAGCTTAAAGAGGAAATTGATGCATTTGAAGAAGCTCCTAAGGCCTTGGTCAAGTGGGTTCCCAAGACTACATCAAGTTCCACTTCATCAAGTACAACTACAACTTCGAGGATTCCCATCAAGATGGTGTGGATCCCAAAGAAGAAGAACTAGAGAGTTCTTGAGGGTGACTCCGCCAACATACTTCACTCTTATCATTTTGGCAAGAACAAGTGCAATCAACTTCCACATCTTGCACTAATTCAAGGAGTCACAAACCCTCTTGTTGGTAAGACAAGGGACAAGGTAACCTAATGCTTTCATGGACATCATATTATGTGTGCATCACTCTATGTCTATGGATATTCTTGTTTGTTCCTTGTGGGAGTAACCCGTGTAGGTATTGAAAGTGCAACTCACTCCAAAGGATAGCTCCAAATGATCTACGTCAACTTAGAGCATCCACATCTTAAACACCTACATGAAGTCATCATCGACAAAACCCAAGGTTAGTTCATCCCTCTTAGGGGGGATATCACATCTAGGGGGAGCTTTGCTCTAACAATTGAGTTGAATCAACTCTAATGGTGTGAACACAACAACGCTTTATGTAAAAGTGGTAACCCCACTTGTGCTTAAAAGATGAGTATGACCTATGATCAAATGTTCTCATTTGACTCCTAAGTCAATATACTCATATATAGATGACCTAGTGATCGCCAATTGATAGATACTAGAATTGTTTGTGCATGCTTTGCCACATATTTCATTTGTCATTTTATTGTGTGAGCATGTTGGTTGCAAAATTTACTCATTCGAGGACATCCACTTGTTGTTTTGATTGATTGGTTTCCTTTTGGCCAAGTGGATGGACAAGAATGCCTAAGAACCTTCTCTAGCTATCTATGCTTTTCTCGTCTCAAACTCTATTCGTGCTGCATCACAAAGTTTGATCAAGTCAGATTCGAACCACTCTGTGTGAGGAGCACTCGGAGTCCCCGATTCGTCATAGACTTAAACTTCCAAAACTTCTTTGTGTGTTTCGATCTGACCGGTTCATCCATTTCGGTCATACCGAGATCACTAAGTCGATCTAGGTTTTCTATCTCGGTGCAACTGATTTGAACTTTTCGGTCACACCGAGTTTCAGTAACTGCTTGCAGTTATGAATCTTGGTGCCACCGAGTTGTTCCACTCGGTCACACCGACAGTGTCAGGCTATATATATATCCACGGGTCAAATTTTGGAAAACTTTCCGAACCTCCTCGCCCACACTTAGCCTGCTCTGCCTCCCTGGGTCTCCGGATCATCCTCCTCGTTGCCAGCCGCCTCCTGTCGCTGGTCTCCACCGCCGTCAACGGGATCGTCTCCGCCGTTGCCGCCGTAGCAAGTTCATCGCCGAACTAGGGTATGGACTTGAACTTTGTGCTATTCTAACTCCGGTTCCCCAGCACATTGCTTTTCCATGTATCTTGCCACGATTGAGATTGTTCTATCCATCGAAAGCACTCCGTAGTTTAGTCGTGAATTGAAAATTTAGGGTTAGGTTTCCGCCGAAACCATCTCGGACCGACCGAGTTGATGAAATCGGTTCTACTGATTTGGCTTAGGCCATTGCACATGTGATTCTCTGTCTGACCGAGAATTGCAAATCAGTGTGACCGAGTTCAGCACTTTTTGAAACCCTAGCAGTCTCGGTGCCACCGAACTATGACTCGGTCTCACCGAGTTCACTATTTGAGGTTCCAAAAGTTGCTTCGGTATCACCGAGTTTGCAAATTGGTAGATCCGAAATGCTTTCCATGGAAAACTAAAACTAAGTTTTTAATTCATTCTTTTGCAAAAACCTCTGCACTTTGTGGTGCTCATCCACTCTACCTCATCTATAATCTATTCAGAGGGTATGCTGTCAGTGTCTGCATCATGTCAGATTAGATTGACAGTCAGAATAAGTCAGAGGAACAGGTTCACTTGAGTGAGGGCACTAGTCCCTCTTGCAGCTCAGATGATGGCAGCAGGAGCACACCCAGCAATCTGCCAAAGGCTGCCACAAGGGCCAGCAAGAAAAGAACCTCAGAGTCAGAGGATGAGGACTATGTGGCTGAGGAAGAAGAAACCACCTCAAAGAGGAAAGTCATGAAGAAGGAATATGACATAGCTGCTGCCACTAAGCCAGGGATGAGGCAAAAGGTTCCTGCCAAGAGAGCTCCAATGTCAAAAGCCAGAACATCTACTCAAGAGACTTTGGGATCTGCACCCAAAGAGCAGGTCACCGTGGTCCCGCGCGAGCTCGTGTACATGCCAGCGCCATGCCCGTGCCCGTGCGCACCCCTCCAGCCATCGTGGCGCCGGCCCCCATGCGTTTGGCTGCACCCGCCGCGCCCCTACCTCTGCCCGTGCGCGCTCCTCCACCCACCATGGTGCCGATCCCCGTGCGTTTGGCTGGACCCACCGCACCTGTGCCCATGCACGCGCCCCCCTTAGCGATATGGGATGTTGCCGTCGACCGCTACCTCTCAGCAATGCCAGTTGCCGTCCTCCCGCGCCCCGCCCGTCGATCACGAGACGACATGATGTTTTATTTACAAGTGAAGAACATTATGTGGTTCCCTGAAGACTTCAAGAATGGCGTCCCGGAGGACGACCACGACAACGGCAGCATGGCACGTCGCCTCCGCCACCGCTGGAAATAGTTTTTTTGGGTTTTAATATTGTATCTCAAATTCTCGATCATATGAATATAAATTCGCAGTGTGACTGAATGAAAGATATGGTTTGAACGAACTTGTGTTTTTCTCTCTTAATGTACAGACTTATCAAATGATTTTCATTTGAAAAAAACGTCAATGGTATTTAAATATAAAACACTCATCGCAAATGTTTTAGTTAGGACACCCATATGCAAACCGACAGCTTCCCTAGGAAGCCAAGGGAAAATATGCCGAGCAGGATTTCTGCAGCTCTTGATCGCAAACGTTTTAGATGGAACACCCGTATGCAAAATGAGAGCTATGGTCTTCCCTCGCAGTGAAAGATTTGTGCATCCCTTCAACGCAAACAGTTGTTTTGCATGACCCGTGTGCAACCACGTAGAAACAATTGGGAAAGATTTGCATCTGTCATTTTGGGCATGTTGCCATTTTTTAAACTGGAAAGGTTGACATTTTTTCATCTAGTAACATTGCCATTTGTCAACCTTGTAACACTATGATTTGGAAAAATATGGAGCTAAAAATCACTAGTACTATCTAATTTTTGCAACTAAAATCACTAGCACTATTCATATGGACACCACTAGCAAGCGTGAGTTGATGGACGCATATGCAAATGTACCATTGATTACATACAACAAGTCATCAACCCACAACGACAACGATGATACACGTTGGATTATAGCTCATTTCCAACAAAACATTCTAGTAAAGTAAAGTTTTTCTCACACAATAAATAACAAAGCGATGAAATGAACTTCAGCTCAACCACTCGTCGGTGTTGGAAACACTTGCTTTGAACCAAAAGTGATTCTCTGGGAAGGGACAACTACTGTCAATCTCGAGACCAACGCATGACTGATCATCCAGGCTGAAGCGGGCTATGTCAGGACCCATAGCTCCATGGTAGGGAAGCATAGCAATGAGTGAGGTATAGATATAGTTGCTTCTCAGAAATGGTAGTAACGTTGTGTCAACAGCAACTGGATCGCCGCCTTTCACCATCGTTGGATAGTTTTGTCCAAGGAAGAGCTAGTTTCCTCCAAGACTTTCAATACTGAACCAGGGAGAAGGTGTTGGCTCTAGTACATTAGTATCCATCCCGAATACCCTGCAACGGATGTTGGAATAGGTCCAGAGAGTGCGACCATGCGAGACAACACCTGCTTCCTTAGTAACATCAGCAGTGCCCTATATACAGACAAGAAGAGGTGATCCATCAGAATAAGTTGCCAGGCGCCACTGAGTATATGGGTCCTGCTCGTCCTCATGCTTGTGATCATCAGCATCGTCATCTCCCCCTTGGGTACAAAATTTTTCAAGTATAGGTGGTGGAATGTTCACAGGACCTTGCAAACACAAGAAGGTTAATTGATTAGTAAAGGGAAACTAGCTAACCCACATGCATATGGATGAAACAATTAAAATTACGGTGGAAGACAAAACGTACTGAAACCATGATGATTCCATGCAAAAACAATGCCACGAGTGGTGGCAGCAAACACAAGACCCTTATATTAAATTGCATCACATTACTCATCTGTGTACAGAAATTGATGTTTGAGCAATATCCATCGAGGCGTGGAAATAAGGAAGGCAACAAGCTTGTCGAAGATAGCAATAACTTCATAGTTCCTGTAATCCCAAGAGCGGTTGGGAACTCGACAAATTGCTATCTTCCGTAGATGACAGTTACCATGATCGTATTTGAACTCATGTATATCATCTGTGTGCTCAACCTCTAGGCAGTCTGAGATTTTTGGAAGTGCAACCCGGTGACGAGTGTACACATTCACAAGTTCCCACTCGCAATTGTACCCAATATAAACAACCCAATCTTCATTTGTACCTGCCCAAGCCTTGCCCTCAAGCGATGGCATCTTAACATCACATGTATCATTATCAAGCGACATCAACTTGCACAAGGCAAGGCTTCCCTCTTCCCTGCACCAGTTGGCTGGGTCACGGCGAAGAATATAGGGGAGATCAAACCGCTCCTGGACCCTTGGGTTGCTTGTAATGATGTTATTAGTTGAGTTGAGAATGGTCTTGAACAAACCTTCCATGCTAGCCGAGGTGATGACGTCACACCGATCAATGAGTTCCTCCACCACGTCATCTTTCAGATCGGGGCGAGAATAACGAGGTCATTGAGGGAGTCCTGGATTAAGGGGTCCTCGGGCGTCCGGGCTATGTGATGTGGGACGGACTGATGGCCGTGAAGATACAAGATAGAAGACTTCCTCCCGTTTCCAGATGGGACTCTCCTTTGCGTGGAAGGCAAGCTTGGCGTTCGGATATGAAGATTCCTTCCTCTGTAAACTGACTCTGTACAACCCTAGACCCCGCCGGTGTCTATATAAACTGAAGGGTTTAGTCCGTAGAGTCAATCACAATCATACAGGCTAGACGTCTAGGGTTTAGCCATTACGATCTCATGGTAGATCAAGTCTTGTAATACTCATATTCATCAAGATCAATAGAGAAGGAAGTAGGGTATTACCTCCATCAAGAGGGTCCAAACCTAGGTAAACATCGTGTCCCCCGTCTCTTGTTATCATCGACCTTAGATGCATAGTTCGGGACCCCCTACCCGAGATCCGTCGGTTTTGACACCGACATTGGTGCTTTCATTAAGAGTTCCGCTATGTCGTCATCAGAAGGTTCGATGGATCCATTAGTCATCTACAACAATGCCGCCCTGATGGAGGTTTTTCTCCCCGGCCAGATCTTCGTGTTCGGCGGCTTCGCACCGCGGGCCAACTCGCTTGGCCATCTGGAGCAGATCGACGGTTACGCCCAAGGTCACTAGATTAGTTTTGGAAATCTGGACTATGTCACTGATATCCGAGGAGACTTGATCTTCCAAGGGTTCACGACCCCAACCTCCGCTCCGGCCTTAGATCTGGAGCACATAGCCAGGTCCGAAGATGGGATTCTTGAGCCCGCCGGACTATCTGCAATCACTAAGCCCTGTACGGGAGAGCCGGAGGAAGTAGTGTCGCTGGCAACCATCATGAAGCCGGACTCTTCTTGGGACACTGGCTCCGAACCCTCGGAGTCAGCATCGTGTGAGCTCGGCCAAGGAGTCTCCTTCCCGCCGTACTCCACGGACTCTCTTCCCCCAAGCCAAACCTCACCTTTAAGCGAGGCTCTGGACTTGATGCGATCCCTCATCATTACAGAGGAGCAACATCCGAACTACGCCTAGCCCAGACTAGGGGCTGAGAGCGGGGAATTTTATGTCCCGCCCACCACCCACTTCATAGCCAGTGTTGAGGACTTAATTGACATGCTCGATTACGGCTCCGAAGATATCAACGGTACGGACGATGATGCCGGAGAAGAGCAGGACCAAACCCGCCGTTTACCAGACGGTGGACGGCCACCTCTTCGTATGACGTGTACATGGTGGATACAACCAAAGAGGGTAACGGCGATAATGATAAAGATCCAGTCGAGGATAAACCTCCTGTGATACAGCCAAACGACGACGTCAGTGGCACCGCTCTAAATCACGCCATGGAAAAGACAGCGATACCGACACGAGAGACAACAATACTCTGGACGACGACGAAGACCAAGAAGACCCCGTCGAGCCAACCTCCGCATAGGACGATCGGGAAGATGGGAAAGTTAGCCCTAATAAACGGGCCGTAAATGAAGACTCGGAGGATAGCAATTATCTTCCACTCTTTGAGGATGAGGTGAGCCTCAGCGACGAAGACTTTATCGTTCTTGAGGAACCCCTCGAGCAGGAGTGCTTTAAGCACCGACTAATAGCCACTGCAAGGAGCCTGAAAAAGAAGCAGCAGCAGCTTCAAGCTGATCAAGACCTACTCAACAACAGGTGCACTAATGTCCTGGCAGCCAGGAATACGGCCTCGAGCGCCCAACCAAAAGTTACCCAAAGCGTAAACTGCTACCTCAATTCGACGACGAGGCACTTGAGCCCGTACCATCAGCTCGTAACGCGGCTGACCGACCACCACGTGGCCGGGAGAAAACGGCAACTCAAGTCGAACACCAGCCCATACTACCTCGCCATAAAGGTAGAGACACAACAACTCGGGGATATACATATGACCTGCGGCAGGACCTGGAAAATAGAGCAGGTCAGACCAGATCGATCTACAGATCACGTGGGCGTGCCCCGACGCGCGACAACGGCTATCTAGCCGGACGTGACAAGCATAACCACGTCCGGGCCGAAAACCGCAGACGGACTCCATCCGAGCTACGTCGCGACTTGGCCCGATATAGAGGCACCGCACACCCCCTCTGATTCACTGATGAAGTAATGGAGCACAAATTCCTAGAAGGGTTTAAACCCGTAATATCGAATCATACGATGGAACAACCGATCCCGCGGTATGGATTGAGGACTTTCTTCTCCATATTCATATGGCCCGCGGTGATGATCTTCATGCCATAAAATACCTCCCGCTAAAACTCAAGGGACCAGCTCGGCACTAGTTAAACAGCCTGCCAAAAACTCCATTGGCATCTGGGAGGAGTTGGAAGACGCCTTCCGCGACAACTTCCATGGTACATATGTCTGACCTCCGGATGCCGATGACTTAAGTCACATAGTTCAACAACCCGGAGAGTCAGCCAGGAAATTCTGGACTAGGTTCCAAACTAAAAAGAACTATATCGTCGACTGTTCAGATGTAGAAGCCCTAGCGGCCTTTAAGCATGGCATCCGCGACGAATAGCTCGCCCGACACCTCGGCCAAGAAAAGCCGAAGTCCATGGTAGCCCTCATGACACTTATGACCCGCTTTTGCGCGGGCGAAGATAGTTGGCTAGCCCGTAGAAACAATAATGCAAGCGAACCTGGCACCTCCGAAGCCAGAAATAGCAACGACAAGCCCTGACGCAACAGACACAAGCGTCGAAGCAATAGTGACAATATCGATGACACGGCGGTCAACGCCGGATTCAGTGGCTCCAAGACCGGCCAGCGGAAGAAGGCATTCAAAAGAAACAATCCGGGCTCATCCATCTTGGACTGCATACTCGATTGTCCATGTCAGATCCACGGCACCCCCGATAAACCAGCCAATCATACCAACAAAAGCTGTTGGGTCTTTAAATAGGCTGGTAAGTTAAATACCGAGAACAAGGAGAAGGGGTCACAAAGTGAGGACAACGACCACGAGGAGCCCCGTCCGCCGAACACAGGGGGACAGAAGAAGTCCCCCCAAATTAAAATGGTGAGCATGATATACGTTGCCCATATCCCCAAGAGGGAGCACAAACGCGCGCTCAGGGATGTCTACGTGATAGAGCCAGTCGCCCCAAAATTCAACCCATGGTCGTCCTTCCCGATCACCTTCGATTGCAGGGACCATCTGACCAGTATCCGTCATGGCGGTTCAGCCTTACTGGTCCTCGACCCAATCATTGATGGATTCCACCTCACGTGAGTCCTCATGGACGGCGGCAGCAGCGTCAACCTGCTCTATGAGGATACAGTCCACAAGATGGGCATCGATCCATCAAGGATCAAGCCCACAAAAACTACCTTTAAAGGAGTAATACCAGGTGTAGAGGCCCGCTGCACGGGCTCAATCACATTGGAAGTCGTCTTTGGATCCCCGGACAACTTCCGAAGCGAAGACTTGATCTTCGATATCGTCCCCTTCCGCAGTGGCTATCACACACTCCTCAGATGAACTGCATTAGCTCGATTCAATGTTGTGTCACACTATGCTTATCTCAAACTCAAGATGCCCGGACCATGCGGTGCCATAACAGTTAATGGAAACATCGAACGCTCCCTCTGTACCGAGGAGCACACCGCGGCCCTGGCAGCGGAAGTACAGAGGGGCCTTATCAAGCAGAATTTTAATTTAGAGGCCAAGGTCCCGGACACTGTCAAACGAGTCTGGACTAGTACGCAGCTTGATAGTCCAGTTCGTCAGTAGTTCGACTAGCAATTCGGCCACCGTCTCAGTCCCGACTAAATGGCGGTGTACGTACCGCGCGTACATAACTATGCACTCAATATACCATGGGAATAGACGGAGGCATAACTCGATTGTGGTCCATAACCGCTAGACCTTCCCCAGACACACATACTTTCCCTTTTCTTTTTTTACTTTTCTTTTCCACAGGCCCCTCACGACGGCCTGATCATCAATCCTTTTGAAGGATGGATATACCAAGGTGGCAAGCAGCATAGACGTGTGGCGGAATCTCTAGGTGGTCTTCTTGACGATCACTGTACCTGTTTTTAGGACCCGCACACAGCTCCCCTTGGTCTTGGCATGTTAAATAGCCATGTTGCTTATCGCACTATTTGTACAAATACACTTCGACATATTAATCAAATTATAATGGAAACAGTTTGCGGCCCAACTTATGTGGCATTGGCTTACTATTTCATTTTATTTCGCTCTTCTCATCGATTGCACCCGTACACTTTGGTATGCTTTAATTCGCCAGGGGCTTCATTGCGCCCCATACTACGGCAACAAAGTCCGAACACTTTTTACAGTATAGTTCGGCACCCCGAATTTAGCATTATATGCATCGGCTCCGAATCATGTCTTTGGTCAATAGTTGGGTTGCCCGGCTCCGGTGCTTACTACCTTACATTCCATCCTATCGGCTAGGGTAGTAAAGGGAGAACTACTGCGATTGTGTTTCTAGTTCATCCCGGTAAACACCTAAGTAGAGAAAGCAAAAAACTAACTATCATGATGCAGCGAGAGCTGGTTAGCTATTCGGAGGTTAAAATCTCTTGCGATTTTTCCCGCATTATGCGACGGATCGGCGTCCACCCGATCAGGTGTCTACAGCACCCTAGTCTGGATTAACAAATACTAACTAGGGGCCATGCCTACATTTCTATTGTCAAACTCCTATGGCTAAGTGAGGGTGATAAAGCCACATAGTCTGATTGTCTGGTTCGTTGCGCTAAGCACCTCCTTCAAGGACCAAATTCTTAGATCAAGAGTGTTTTAGTTCCAACCCAAACACCGCCGTACTACCTACGTGGGGGTTGAAGCCGACGACTGGCCAACTCTCAGATTTAATAAAACGGCCGCACAGGAGGCAAAATTTTAAACAAACAACAAGCATCATATTACATATAAGCTTTGTTCCATAATACAAGACGGGATAACATGAATGTCTTCATTCAAAGATAATGTCTTTTAAACACTGTCCCTCTATAATGTGGGATCCCTTCAGGACATCATAAAAATACCGCTCGGGCGTGCGGTGCTCCTTGCCCGTGGGCGGTCCCTTGGTCGCAAGCTTGACGGCGTCCATCTTCGCCCATTGCACCTTGACACGGGCGAAGGCCATCCGCGCACCTTCGATGCAGACCGACCGCTTGATGGCATCAAGCCGAGGGCAGGCATCGCCAGCCGCTTCACGAGCCCAAAATAGCTACTGGGTATGGCTTCGGCAGGCCACAGATGGATTATCAAATCCTTCATGGCCGATTCGGCCACCCTATGCAGTTCGGTCAGCTGTTTCAGCTGATCGTGAAAGGGCACCGGATGCTCTGGATCAAGGTATTGCAACCAAAACAGCTTCTCCGTTGAGCTCCCCTCTTCGGCTCGGAAGAACTCCACAGCATCAGTAACACTGTGCGGCAGATCCGCAGAACTCCAAATCCGGATTAGTAAGAGGTACCTTTTCTTCACATATTTCCTCTGCATAATAAGGGCCTTACCCGCTGCGATTTTCCTGGCCTCCTGCATTTCCTTGAGGGCGCCTTGGCCTTCAACCTAGGCCTCTTGTGTGCTTTGGTGGGCCTTAGCAAGTTCAGACTCTTGGTCCACAATCTTGCGCTCCAAGGACTCGCATTTCTTTACGGTGTCCTGGAGCTCCTGCTGGACCTCCCCGACCCTTGCCTCGTGTTTTTCGTGGGCGCCTTGTTCTTTTGCCGCTCTCTTCTGGGCCTCGGCCAGCGCGCTCTTGAGGGTCTCCACCTTGGTCGCAGCTCCTATGAAATATCATGATAACATGATCAACACAAACAATTCATATCTTTCCAGATCTGAATAGGCCATTGCATACCTTGCTCGTCCTCTAGTTGTTTTTTCACATGGTCGAGCTCTTCCTCGGCCAGCTCTAGACTCTACTTCAATTTGGAGACTTCGACAGAATGGGAGGTCACAACCAGCATCGACGCCTGCTTGTTCACATAGACACATATGGTTAGTCTCGTGCGGTAATTATTTGATCCTCTGTCCAGCTTTTCATTCCGAACACCGGATAGAGTCTCAGGGGCTACCGTCTATACTATGACATCCTTTTTGCATAATTACATCGCATACCTCAAAGCATGTTAAAAGGCTGGTGCAGGCTTCGGTCAGTCCGCTCTTAGCGGACTGAACCCTCTCAACCATCGTACCCATGAGGGTATGGTGTTCCTCAACAATGGAAGCACTTGGTAGCGCTTCCAGTAGAGCATCTGGTGCCTCTGGATGGACAGAGGTCATCGGCGGAATAGGTGCACCTCCTTCTTTCGAAGGAGGCTGCTTGCCTGATTCTGGAGCCGTATGGGCCTCCGAAATAGTATTCGGCCGGGGGCCGAATTGGACATGGCCCCCATCACTAGTCTCCAGGGGGATTTGCTCCCCCATGTGTCCGGCGGCCGAGGTATCACCCTCTGGCGCCACCCTAACTACCTCCTGTAGCTCTCCCTGGCCTGGGAAGGTCCTTCGTGACAACACCTCGGCGTGGTCCGTAGAGTTGGGAGAGGAGGGCACCGGAAGTGACCTGCTGTCCATCACTTTTGGATCTAGCGAATTCCCCGAAGATGAGGATCGTTGGGGGCGGGCGTGGGCCGGACTGCAGCACATGATTCGACATATTGAAACCGCGAAGTAAAAAAGTGGGATATATGTGTATAGAAGTGCCTTTGAGTACTTATGATTTGGCCAGGGGCTTCTCCCTGGGGCGCCACTCGGACCTACTATCAGTGTCCAACGCGGAGTTATCCGCGAGGGAGACCCTCCTCTTCTTGGACGCCTCTACCTCCAGATCCGTGGAGGCCGTCCGTTTCTTCCTTCCCCCCTCAGGAGGAGAGTTGCTTTCCTCCTCCTTGTCTTCCTCGCTGGCGGGGGAGGAGTGGGTTTCGGCGTCTTCGGATGTCACGTCCGAAGTGCCTTTACGGCGAAGGCCGCTTCTTCCTGCCTGGCCCTTCTTCTCCGGCGCCTGGTAGGGCGCCGGAACCAGCATCTTCGTCAGAAGTGGGATTGCTGGGTTTTCTGGCAACGGAGCCGGACACTGGATCCGCTCTGCCTTCCTTGTCCAGCCCTGGAAAGACACATGGGAAAGCTTAGACATCTTCCTTGAATGTATAGGTGAAGGATACACCTTGAAATACGAAAAACTTACCGGACTGGCGGGATGGGTCAGGTAGTACCCACGGTCCTCGGTCATCTTCAGCCACGTCTCATTGGCCTTAAAAAGTACCTTCCATATGCCTTCGTGTGTAACGTCAAAGAACTGTTGCAAGGTCTGGTGCTTGTCCGGATCGAACTCCCATAAATTGCAAGTCCGGCTTTGGCAAGGAAGGATCCAACGAAAAAGCATCACCTGGATCACATTGACAAGCTTGATGTTCTTGTCCACCATGCTCTTGATGCGCGTCTACAGCGCGGACACCTCGTCCGACGACGCCCAGCGCGGACACCTAGTCCGACGAGGCCCATCGCGGACACCCTTTCCTACTCATAAGCTTAAATAGTCTTGATCCTGCGGGTGTGAGATTGGTGAGTCCTCATGACTCACAGATACTTCCAAACAGTTGCAGGTGCCGATGATGCCAGTGCAGGTGACGCAACCGAACTCAAGTGGGAGCTCGATGAAGATCGTGTTTGTTGTGTTGTTTCATTTCCTGTTGATCAGTAGTGGAGCCCAGTTGGGAGGACCGGGGATCTGACATTTGGGGTTGTCTTCTTTTATGTTGGTTCCGTAGTCGGACCTTGATTGTATTCTGGATGATGTATGTTTAACTTGTATTGTGTGAAGTGGCAATTGTAAGCCAACTCTTTATCCCTTTCTTATTCAGTACATGGGATTGTGTGAATATTACTCCTCTTACGACAAACCTACCATGCGGCTATGCCCCTAAGTCGTGCCCCGACACGTGGGAGATATAGCCGCATTGTGGGTGTTACAGTATGCACCCCTAATGAACAAAGTGGTAAGTTGTGTGCAATTGTTTTGAGCCGACATTTCGAGAAAAGTCTAATTTAGTCATTGTCATTAACTTATTCATGATGCGGACATTTGTGGGCTTTAGATCTGACCAAAAGCATTTTTGATGGCTCGAATGCGCTACTTTACTACCCCGAGTCCGAGGAATCTGATAGCAAGCTGAGGGAAGCTAGAAGGTAAGTTTGAGACTCCTTACCTTATGTTCGAGTAACCACAACATTGATCCATGCCATGTTTTTGTCACTTACTTTGAGTCTACTAGGCATAATCATAATCTAGTATAGTATTTGTCACTACTAGATCCATAACCATAAAGTTGATCCATGCCATGTTTTTGTTTATTTTTTATTGCAGAAGTTCATGAACCGTTGTCGCAAGCTAGTGAGCATGCTTGGGGGCACTAGCTCTGGTAATTTGTATGTTCCCAGATCATTGACACTTATCATCGCTTCATCGAGCCATGCCAATGAAGGCTCCTCTAGCCACGCCACCTTGTTGTCTTGCCTTATTGAGGAGCACGAGGAAGATGAGGATGAGGAGCAAGCCAAGGGAGAATAGGAAGGGTGGAGAGGAGGAGTATGATGAGGATGACAGACCTCCACCCACTCAGTCAACCTAGGACAAAAAGAGGAAACATCCAAAGAAGCAATGGAATAGTCCATCCCCATTTCTGGGCGAGCATAATTTTCATGACACAACAAGAACAACGCAAGAGACTCGGTCGAAGAGGAACGAGGAGCGCATCACCAAGAGGGGGAGGAAGACCAAGTGAAATGGTCATGTTGAACTACTCGCTTTGTGTTGAGCTGAACGAGAACTTGTTGGCTATGTTCAAGTACATGCTATCGCGGATTTGTTAAACTATTTGCTATGTTGGATATTCAAGAAAAAATTGCTATGTTGGACATGTAAACCTATTTGTTGAAAGTATATCAATGTGTGATGCATATTATGATGTGTGAGATCCTAATATTTTAGTTTGTAAACTATATTATTGTGTGATAAAACTTTTGAATTGAAATAATCAAGTTTTGCACAAAGAAAATCAAAATTGGAATGCCCTACCTCCATAGTCACTAGCGGTAGGCTTGCACACCGTACCACAAAAGTTTATTAAGTTTCAGACATAGTATCTATGCCCTCCTACCGCCGGGACGGGTCGCGATATGATTGCATTAACAACCTCACAATTTCCCCCCTCCCTAGATACATTATGGGTTCAGGGGTTGGGGGATCCTACCTACCTGCCGCCCCTCATGCTTGGCGGTAGGACGTTAGTCCATGTCAGCCCCACCCACTAGACGACAGCGACTTTCGTTCACCTTACCGCTAGGATCCTCGACGGTAGGTAATTATTGTTGGAAATATACCCTAGAGGCAATAATAAATTAGTTATTATTATATTTCATTGTTCATGATAATCGTTTATTATCCATGCTAGAATTGTATTGATAGGAAACTCAGATACATGTGTGGATACATAGACAACACCATGTCCCTAGTAAGCCTCTAGTTGACTAGCTCGTTGATCAATAGATGGTTATGGTTTCCTAACCATGGACATTGGATGTCGTTGATAACAGGATCACATCATTAGGAGAATGATGTGATGGACAAGACCCAATCCTAAGCCTAGCACAAGATCGTGTAGTTCGTATGCTAAAGCTTTTCTAATGTCAAGTATCATTTCCTTGGACCATGAGATTGTGCAACTCCCGGATACCGTAGGAGTGCTATGGGTGTGCCAAACGTCACAATGTAACTTGGTGGCTATAAAGGTGCACTACGGGTATCTCCGAAAGTGTCTGTTGGGTTGGCACGAATCGAGACTGGGATTTGTCACTCCGTGTAAACGGAGAGGTATCTCTGGGCCCACTCGGTAGGACGTAATCATAACGTGCACAATGTGACCAAGGAGTTAATCACGGGATGATGTGTTACGGAACGAGTAAAGAGACTTGCCGGTAACGAGATTGAACAAGGTATCGGGATACCGACGGTCGAATCTCAGGCAAGTATCATACCGATAGACAAAGGGAATTGTATACGGGATTGATTGAATCCTTGACATCGTGGTTCATCCAATGAGATCATCGTGGAGCATGTGGGAGCCAACATGGGTATCCAGATCCCGCTGTTGGTTATTGACCGGAGAGTTGTCTCGGCCATGTCTGCATGACTCCCGAGCCCGTAGGGTCTACACACTTAAGGTTCGATGACGCTAGGGTTATAGGGAATAGATGTACGTGGTTACCGAATGTTGTTCGGAGTCCTGGATGAGATCCCAGATGTCACGAGGAGTTCCGGAATGGTCCATTTATATATGGGAAGTCATCATACGGTCACCGAAATAATTCGGGGGTTGCCGGTATTGTACCGGGACCACCGAAGGGGTTCCGGGGGTCCACCGGGAGGGTCCACCTGCCCCGGAGGGCCCTATGGGCTATGCCTGGAGAGGGACCAGCCCCTTAGTGGGTTGGGCGCCTCCCCCTAGGGCCCATGCGCCTAGGGTTTGGTGGAACCCTAAAGGGGGGCGCGCCCCTTGCCTTGGGGGGCAAGGCAACCCCCTGGCCACCGCCCCTCCTCAGATTGGATCTGAGGGGGCCGGCCCCCCTCTCCCGTGCCCCTATATATATGTGGCGGTTGGGAGGACATTGGCACCCAAGTTCTGGCGCAGCCCTCCCCCTCTCCCAAGTCCTCCTCTTCTCCCGCGGTGCTTGGCGAAGCCCTGCAGGATTGCCACGCTCCTCCTTCACCACCACGCCGTCGTGCTGATGCTGGACGGAGTCTTCCCCAACCTCTCCTTCTCCCCTTGCTGGATCAAGGCGTGGGAGATGTCACCGGGCTGCACGTGTGTTGAACGCGGAGGCACCGTTGTTCGGCGCTTAGATCGGAATCAACCGCAATCTGAATCGCTGCGAGTACGACTCCTTCATCCGCGTTCTTGCAACGCTTCCGCTTAGCGATCTACAAGGGTATGTAGATGCACTCTCCTTCCCCTTGTTGCTAGATTACTCCATAGATTGATCTTGGTGATGCGTAGAAAATTTTAAATTTCTGCTACGATCCCCAACAGTGGCATCATGAGCTAGGTCTATGCGTAGTTTCTATGCACGAGTAGAACACAAGTTGTTGTGGGCGTCGATATTGTCAATTTACTTGCCGTTACTAGTCTTATATTGATTCGGCGACATCATGGGATGAAGCGGCCCGGACCGACCTTACACGTACGCTTACGTGAGACTGGTTCCACCGACTGACATGCACTAGTTGAATAAGGTGGCTAGCGGGTGTCTGTCTCTCCCACTTTAGTCGGATCGGATTCGACAAAAAGGGTCCTTATGAAGGGTAAATATAAATTGGCATATCATGTTGTGGTTTTGGTGTAGGTAAGAAATTTTCTTGCTAGAAACCTATAGCAGCCACGTAAAAACTTGCAACAACAATTAGAGGACGTCTAACTTGGTTTTGCAGCATGTGACGTGTGATGTGATATGGCCAAAAGGATGTGATGAATGATATATGTGATGTATGAGATTGATCATGTTCTTGTAATAGGAATCACGACTTGCATGTCGATGAGTATGACAACCGGCAGGTGCCATAGGAGTTGTCTTAATTTATGACATGCGTGTCAACATAAACATCATGTAATTACTTTACTTTATTGCTAAACCGTTAGCCATAGTAGTAGAAGTAATAGTTGACGAGACGACTTCAAGAAGACATGATGATGGAGATCATGATGATGGAGATCATGGTGTCATGCCGGTGACAACGATGATCATGGAGCCCCAAAGATGGAGATCAAAAGGAGCAAATGATATTGGCCATATCATGTCACTATTTGATTGCATGTGATGTTTATCATGTTTTACATCTTATTTGCTTAGAACGACGGTAGATTAAATAAGATGATCCCTCGTAATAATTTGAAGAAAGTGTTCCCCCTAACTATGCACCGTTGTGAAGGTTCGTTGTTTCGAAGCACCACATGATGATCGGGTGTGATAGATTCTAACGTTCGAATACAACGGGTGTAAGCCAGATTTACACACGCAATACACTTAGGTTGACTTGATGAGCCTAGCATGTATAGACATGGCCTCGGAACACGGAAGACCGAAAGGTTGATCATGAGTCGTATAGAAGATACGATCAACATGAAGATGTTCACCGATGTTGACTAGTCCGTCTCACATGATGATCGGACACGGCCTAGTTGACTCGGATCATGTTTTCACTTAGATGACTAGAGGGATGTCTATCTGAGTGGGAGTTCATTAACTAATTTGATTAGATGAACTTAATTATCATGAACATAGTCTAAATTGTCTTTGCAAATATGTTGTAGATAAATAGCTCACGTTGTAGCTCCCTGTTTCAATACGTTCCTAGAGACTAAGTTGAAAGATATTGTAAGCAATGATGCGGACTGGGTCCGTAGTCCGAGGAGTGTCCTCACTGCTACAGAGAAGGCTTACATCTTTGATGCACCGCTCAATGTGCAAACCCCTACAACATCGTCTGTGGATGTTGTGAACACCTGACAGACACATCCTGATGACTACTTGATAGTTAAGTGCACCATACTTTACGGCTTATAATCGGGATTCCAATGACATTTTGAACGCCATAAGACATATGAAATGTTCCAAGAGCTGAAATTGGGATTGCAGGCTCATGCTCGTGTTGAGAGGTATGAGACCTCTGACAAGTTCTTTTGCCAACAAGATGGAGGAGAATAGCTCAGCTAGTGAGCATGTGCTCAGAATGTCTAGGTGCTACAATCACTTAAATAAAGTGGGAGTTAAACTTCCAGATAAGATAGTGATTGATAGAGTTCTCTAGCCACTATCACTAAGCTACTAGATCTTCGTGATGAACTATGACATGCAAGGGATGGAGTTGATCCCGGAGCTATTCGCGGTGCTTAAGACCGCAAAAGGTAGAAATCAAGAAGGAGCATCAAGTGTTGATGGTTTAACAAGACCACTGGTTTCAACAAGGGCAAGGGCTAGAAGGGAAACTTCATGTTTGGCAAACCAGTTGCCGCTCCAGTGAAGGAACCCAAGGTTGAACCCAAACCCGAGACTAAGTGCTTCAATTGTAAGGGGAGCGGTCATTGGTGGCGGAATTACCCCAAATGCATGGTAGATAAGAAGGCTGGCAACTTCAACAAAGTATATACGTGTTATTAATGTGTACCTCACTAGTACTCCTGGTAGCACCTGGGTATTGGATACCGGTTCAGTTGCTATTATTGGTGACTTGAAGCAAAAGCTACAGACTAAACGGAGACTGGCTAAGGGTGAGGTGACGATGTGTGTTGGAAGTGTTTCCAAAGTTGATGAGATCACCATCGCACGCTCCATCTGCCTTCGGGATTAGTATTGAACCTAGATAAATGTTATCAGGTGTCTACGTTGAGCATGAATACGATCAGATCATGCTCATTGCAATACGGTTATTCATTTAAGTTAGAGAATAATGGTTATTCTGTTTACATGAATAATACCTTTCATGGTCATGCACCCTATGTGAATGGTTCAGTGAATCTCGGTCGTGGTAATACACATGTTCACGCCAAAAGATGTAGATAGTACCACTTTCTTGTGGCACTACTGCTTAGGTCATATTGGCGTAAGATGCATGAACAAACTCTGTGTTGATGGATGTTTGGACTCACTTGATTTTGAATCGCTTGACACATGCGAGCCATGCCTCATGGGCAGGATGACTAAGACCCCGTTTTCAGGTACAATGAAACGGGCAAGTGACTTGTTTGGAAATCATACATGCTGATGCGTGTGATCCAATGAGAATTGAAGCGTGCGGTGGATATCGCTATTTTCTCGTCTTCACTGACGATTTGAGTAGATATAGGTATATTTACTTAATGAAGCACAAGTGTGAAACATTTGAAAAGTTCAAGCGGTTTCAGAGTGAAGTTAAGAACCATCATAACAAGATCAAATTCCTACGATCTGATCGATGATAATTTCTGAGTTATGAGTTTGGCAATCACTTAAGACATTGTGGAATTGTTTCACAGTTGAAGCCACCTGGAACACCACAGGGTAATGGTGTGTCCGGACGTCGTAATCGAACCTTATGAGATATGGTGCAATGTATGATGTCTCTTACCGATCTACCGTTTTCATTTTGAGGATATGTGTTAGAGACAGTTGCATTCACTTTAGATAGGACACCATCTAAGTCCGTTGAGACGACGTCGTATGAATATGGTTTGGCAAGAAACCAAAGTTGTCGTTTCTTAATGTTTGGGGCTGCGATGCTTAAGGCTTCAGCCGGAGAAGCTCGAACCCAAAAGCGGACAAACACATCTTCATAGGATACCCCAAAGGTGACAGTTGGGTATACCTTCTATCTTAGATCCGAGGGCAAATTGTTTGTCACTAAGAATGGGTACTTTCTCGAGAAGGAGTTTCTCTCGAAAGAATTGAGTGGGAGGAAGATAGAACTTGATGAGGTTGTCGAACCTTTACTTCAACCAGAGAGTGATGCAACACAGAAAGATGTTTTCTGTGGCGCCTACGTCTGTTGAATAGGAAGTTAATGATAGTGATCATGAAGCTTCGGATCAAGTTGCTATCGAACCTCGTAGGTCGACAAGGATATATACTACTCCTGAGTGGTACGGTAATCCTGTCTTAGATATCATGTTGTTAGACAACAATGAACCTACGAGCTATGGAGAAGCAATGGTGGGCCCATATTCCGACAAATGGTTAGAAGCCATGAAATCCGAGATAGGATCCATGTATCAGAACAAAGCATGGACTTTGGTGGACTTGCCCAATGATCGGCAAGTCATTGAGATAAATGGATCTTTAAGAAGAAGACGGACGTGGACGGTAATGTTTTTTTGAATATTTACTGTGGGGTAAAACCCCACAGCCCATTTTATTAGAAAAAGAAAAGGTCCAGCAAAATACAAAGCACTGAGAAAGTGCCAAAACAAAAGGAGTCCTATCTACAACTTACCTAGAGCTAGAAGACCCAAGTTCAACTAAAGTTATCCGAAATTTACAAAAGGGAATTAACCCAAGCTAACAATTGAGTTCTAAGACTACTGTTAAGTCTATGAGACAGAAGAAAAATATCATGTACAAAATTGCATCTCCAGGTGGCAAAACGAGCCTGCTCTCCCCTGAAGATCCTCCCATTCCTGAGAATCCAAATATTCCATGCTGCAGTGAGCATCACCTCAAAGAAAAAAGTTTGACTAAAACTTGATCTGGCATGGGCAATACACTCCTGGGTATTAGACCCCTAGGACCAGTCAACCTGGAGGTAGTTCCACACTCTTGAGCTGAAATTGCACTAGAAGAACAAATGAGATCTGTCCTCATGGACAGAAGCATTATATATAACACAAAGATTATCCTCAGCTTGGGACCTCCAGTGTCTTCGAACCAGCATGTCTTTGGTGTTGAGTCTATCAAAGAACAATAACCAACCAAAGACTTTAATCTTCATAGTGCATCTACTCTTCCATAACCATTTGCATGGCATAATAGTGGGCATATGGGAGTGCATGATGGTATAGAACCCTTTGGCCGAAAAGGACCCATATTTGGAAGGCCACACCCACTGGTCAGGAAGTAGAGGATCTCTTTGCAAGTTTAGTAGCCAACCTTCTAGAATTGTTAACTCTACAGCAGCTTCTTGTGAGATGGGTAGGTAAAACATGGAAAAAAGGTCATGGGTCTGAAGCACACCCCTGACTGAGACTTTGTCATCAATCACGAAAGAGAACAGTCTAGGAAGCCTCCTTACCAAGGGCAAGGAAGAACCAGCCACATGCCATGCATCATGCTAGAACAAAGTAGTGTCCCCCATGTTAATATGAACAGAAGCAATGGCCCTGTAAGCATCGTGCAGCTTGAAGACATCCCTCCACCAGAAAGAGCCAGTCAATACAGTTGCCTGAGGGACAATGTTGTCATAATAGGAATCCCATATTAAAGAGACCCAAGGAACATCATGCTTATTGAAGAATTTATGCAGATGTTTCATGAGCAGTCCCTGATTCTGAATATTGAGATTAAGAATACCCAGACCACCCTTATCTTTAGGTCTGCAAACCAGATCCCAAGCTGCCAGAGATTGTTTAGGTGTATCTGTATTCCCTCTCCAAAGACACTGCCTAAAGATCCTATCCAACTGCTTAATGATGCCAAGAGGTATATGCAAGGTGAAGAGGAAATAGATTGGCATGGAAGTTAAGACTGAAGTCAACAACTGCAACCTAGAGCCCTGGTTGAGCATGGCAGAACTAGCAGATAGCCTTCTTTCAATATTATCCACAAGGGGGACGAGATCCACAATTCTGGGTCTGGTGGTACCAAGGGGTAAACCAAGATAAGTGAAAGGGAGTTCTCCTAACTTACAACCCAGAAGAGTAGCCAACCTGAGAGCCTCCTCGTTAGATATGTTCAAAGGTATCATAGAGGACTTGGCAAAATTCACCTTGAGACCAGTAGACTGCTGGAACACAGCCAACATATTCTTAAGAGCCACCATTTGGTCATCCACAGCTGGCAAGATGATGATTGTGTCATCTGCATACTGGATAATTGGGTAGTTAGGATCATGGGATGGGATTGGGAGTGTCAAAGATCCTTGAGCCATCATTTGGTTGACCATAGACTGCAACAGATCTGCAGCAATAACAAAAAGGAGGGGTGACAAAGGATCACCCTGTCTGACCCCACACTTACATTTAAATTGCTTCCCTGGAATGCCATTAAGTAATATCGAAGATGTCCCAGATGACAAAATCTCTCTAACCCAAGCAATCCACTTGCTATAAAACCTTTATGATGAAGAACTTGTAAAATTACCTCATGCTCCACTGTATCAAAAGCCTTGGCAAAGTCCAGCTTCAGGATTATGATTGGTCGCTTTGACTGCTTGCATTGATGTATATACTCAAATTCCCATGCAAGGCAATCCTGAATGGACCTACTTTTCAAAAATCCATACTGGTTCTTATGAATACATTGCAAAATTACTTTCTGTAATCTGTTTGCCAGCAGTTTGGTGAGGAACTTCAGACAGGTGTTTGTAAGGGAAATGGGCCTGAAATCATCAGGCCCTTGAGGAGAAATCATCTTAGGAATAATGGTGATGAGAGAGCCATTGATGTTCTCCAGAGATATCTATCCATCATAAAAAGCCTGTATGAGGTGCAAAAAATCATGTTCAATGATAGGCCAACATTTGTTGATAAACATGCCATTAAAGCCATCCGGTCCAGGTGCTCTGTCAGTGGGTAGCTCTGCTAAAACCTTGCTTATTTCCTCCTGTGAGAAGGGAGCAGAGAGTACTTCAAGCCCTTCCACTGGTTGGATCAACTGTGGGAGATCAAATCCCATGTTAATGCCCTGAGCATGACCCATCCTATTCTTAAAGGAGGACCACAAAATTCCAGCCATTTGTGTATGATCAGAGACTGGATCATTCCCATCAACCCTAAGACTAGCAATTGCATTTTTCCTCAATCTTTCTGAAGCCATTGGATGAAAGAACTTTGAATTCTCCTCCCCCACCTTGATATATCTGATTGTACACCGCTGTTTCCAATAAATGTAATGGATATGTAGCAAGTTCTCATGGTGCAACTTGACTATCTTTCTGAAGTTAAACTCCGGAGTTGTGAGTGGCCTCCATTCCTCAAGCCCATCAAAATGCAGGATGACCTTGGCGCAATTCAAAGTCAGCCTTTTAATGTGGGAGATGTTTTTGCTCCACACTTTGAGGTCCATTCGCAGCCGTTTGAACTTTCGGGAGATAATTGTTGCCACACGTGGACGGTAATGTTACCGTCTATGAAGCTCGACTTGTGGCAAAGAGTCTTTTCACAAGTTCAAGGAGTTGACTACGATGAGAATTTCTCACCCGTAGCGATGCTTAAGTCTGTCGGAATCATGTTAGCATTAGCTGTATTTTTCGATTATGAAATCTAATAGATGGATGTCAAAACAAGTTTTCTTACCAGTTTTCGTAAGAAAAAGTTGTATGTGATACAATAAAAGGTTTTGTCGATCCTAAGGATGCTAAGGTATGCTAGCTCCAGCGATCCATCTATGGACTAGAGTGTGCATCTCGGAGTCGGAATATATGCTTTGATAGAGTGATCAAAGCTTTTAGGTTTATACAATGTTTGCTAGAAACTTGTATTTACAAGAAAGTGAGTGGGAGCACTACAACATTTCTGATAAGTATATGTGGATGACATATTGTTGATCCGAAATAATGTAGAATTTCTGGAAAGCATAAACGGTTGTTTGAAGAGTGATTTTCAAAGGAAGACCTGGATAAAGCTTCTTACATATTGGGCATCAAGATCTATAGAGATAGATCAAGACGCCTGATGATACTTTCAAAGAATGCACACCTTGACATGATTTTGAAGGAGTTCAAAATAGATCAGTCAAAGAAGGGATTCTTACCTGAGTTGTAAGGTGTGTAGTTGAGTAAGACTCAAAGCTTGACCACAGCAGAAGAAAGAGGAAGGACGAAGGTCATCCCCTATGCTTTTATCATAGGCTCTATACGGTATGCCATGCTGAGTACCGCACCTGATGTGTGCCTTGCCACATGTCTGGCAAGAGGGTGCAAAGGTGATCTAGGAGTGGATCACCAGATAGCGATCAAAATTATCCTTAGAGGAATAAGGAAATGTTTCTCGGTTATGGAGGTGATAAAGAGTTCGACGTAAAGAGTTGCATCGATGAAAGCTTAACACCTATCCGGATAGCTCTGAGTAGAGATACCGGATACGTATAATGGAGCAACAATTTGGAATAGCTCCAAGTGGAATGTGGTAGAAGCATCTACGATATGACATAAAGTTTTGCGAAATACATACGGATCTGAATATTGCAGACCCATTGACTACAACCTCTCTCACAAGCATAACATGATCAAACCCAGAACTCATTGAGTGTTAATCACATAGTGATGTGAACTAGATTATTGACTCTAGTAAACTCTTTGGATGTTGGTCACATGGTGATGTGACCTGTCAGTGTTAATCACATGGCGATGTGAACTAGATTATTGACTCTAGTACAAGTGGGAGACTGTTGGAAATATGCCCTAGAGGCAATAATAAATTAGTTATTATTATATTTCATTGTTCATGATAATCGTTTATTATCCATGCTAAAATTGTATTGATAGGAAACTCAGATACATGTATGGATACATAGACAACACCATGTCCCTAGTAAGCCTCTAGTTGACTAGCTCGTTGATCAATAGATGGTTACGATTTCCTAACCATGGACATTGGATGTTGTTGATAACGGGATCACATCATTAGGAGAATGATGTGATGGACAAGACCCAATCCTAAGCCTAGCACAAGATCGTGTAGTTCGTATGATAAAGCTTTTCTAATGTCAAGTATCATTTCCTTGGACCATGAGATTGTGCAACTCGCAGATACCGTAGGAGTGCTTTGGGTGTGCCAAATGTCACAACGTAACTGGGTGGATATAAAGGTGCACTACAGGTATCTCCCAAAGTGTCTGTTGGGTTGGCACGAATCGAGACTGGGATTTGTCACTCCGTGTAAACTGAGAGGTATCTCTGGGCCCACTCAGTAGGACATAATCATAATGTGCACAATGTGACCAAGGAGTTGATCACGGGATGATGTGTTACGGAACGAGTAAAGAGATTTGCCGGTAACGAGATTGAACAAGGTATCGGGATACCGACGATCGAATCTCGGGCAAGTATCATACCGATAGACAAAGGGAATTGTATACGGGATTGATTGAATCCTTGACATCATGGTTCATCCGATGAGATCATTGTGGAGCATGTGGGAGCCAACATGGGTATCCAGATCCCATTGTTGATTATTGACCGGAGAGTTGTCTCGTCCATGTCTGCATGACTCCCGAGCCCGTAGGGTCTACACACTTAAGGTTTGATGATGCTAGGGTTATAGGGAATAGATGTACGTGGTTACCGAATGTTGTTCGGAGTCCCAGATGAGATCCCAGACGTCACGAGGAGTTCCAGAATGGTCCGAAGGTAAAGATTTATATATGGGAAGTCATCATACGGTCACCAAAATAATTTGGGGGTTACCGGTATTGTACCGGGACCACCGAAGGGGTTCCAGGGTCCACCGGGAGGGTCCACCTGCCCCGGAGGGCCCTATGGGCTGTGTGTGGAGAGGGACCAGCCCCTTAGTGGGCTGGGCGCCTTCCCCCCTAGGGCCCATGCGCCTAGGGTTTGGGGGAACCCTAAAGGGGGGCGCCCCCTTGCCTTGGGGGGCAAGGCAACCCCCCTGGCTGCCGCCCCTCCTCAGATTGGATCTGAGGGGGCCGGCCCCCCTCTCCCTTGCCCCTATATATATGCGGGGGTTGGGAGGGCAGCGGCACCCAAGTTCTGGCGCAGCCCTCCCCCTCTCCCAAGTCCTCCTCTTCTCCCGCGGTGCTTGGCGAAGCCCTGCAGGATTGCCACGCTCCTCCTTCACCACCACGCCGTCGTGCTGCTGCTGGACGGAGTCTTCCCCAACCTCTCCTTCTCCCCTTGCTGGATCAAGGCGTGGGAGACGTCACTGGGCTGCACGTGTGTTGAACACGGAGGCGCCGTTGTTCGGTGCTTAGATCGGAATCAACCGCGATCTGAATCGCTGCGAGTACGACTCCTTCATCCGCGTTCTTGCAACACTTCCGCTTAGCGATCTACAAGGGTATGTAGATGCACTCTCCTTCCCCTCGTTGCTAGATTACTCCATAGATTGATCTTGGTGATGCGTAGAAAATTTTAAATTTCTGCTATGATCCCCAACAATTATACCCTACCACCATCGACCCTGGCGGTAGGAAAATGGTCACATCCTCAAAAAAAATTCAAACCGGGGTCATATCTTGCTTAACTTTGCCCAAAGGGTAAAAACACTAAATTTCCCCCCTAAGAACGTTAACCAGATATTGACATCCATTAAGATGGGCTCTATGCTTTTCTCTAAATCAAATGTCTAGTTGTCCGTTGGACCAGTCAATACATGATCTTTTGGAAATGTTGGAAGCTTGTAGGAAGTAAGAGCATTCCAATGACATCCCTCAAATCGCCTGCAAATGTTAGAATCATGGCCTATGAACCATCTTTTCCATCCAATGTGGTGCTAGATACATCCGCTGTCACGCCCGCATGTTCAAATCCTTGAAAATCAGAAGCAAAGTTGCGGAGGCTTGCAGGAGTCCGGACGTCCGTCAGGCCCAATCAAAAGCCACCGATAACAATGGGCGCGACAAGTTGTGTTATCTAGCACAAAGTGGCTTCTATTTGACGGAAAGTGTTTTCTATTTTTATTAGTTTTTTAGAAAAGGAGAATCACCCCGGGCCTTTGCATTAGAATGATGCATGCAGTCCCTTTATTAAGTAAAGTATTTGAAAGGTCCAAGGTCCAGTACAAGCTCGCTTGGAGCTAAAAAAGGAACGAAAGAAGGTAAAAGTTGCCACAACCGGCGAAAATAGGATGAGATGACTAAACACCTAGCCTATTACTGGACCGCCATCCAAACCGGTTGGAGATATACCGAGCTACCATCTCCCATCGGGTAGATCCAGTAACCAAAGGCTCCCTGGCTTTGCAAGAGTGAGTAATGACCACGTATGGATCCAAGTAGTGGCACTATAAATAACCTGCAAAATGTTCATACGAGTTTGCATGTTAAAAACCATATCATTTCTGTAGTTTCATATAGCTCAAAGTAATGCAAATACTCCTATTAGAATATGCCACACAGTATTTGGCTCTACTCCCTTTAGCCACATCCCAAATAACGCGTGAATACTATTTGGAGCAATGATATTAAAGGCTATATGACTAAACGCGCCATAATAGTTTGGCCAACGGTCAATTGAGAAAGAGGTGTTTAATAGTTTCATGTTGATCACAAAAGAGGCATCATTGACTACCATCCCAACTACCGCTTTGCCAAGTTATCCTTAGTCAGTATCACCTCCTTGTGAACAAACCACATGAAAACTTTGATTCTTAACAGCACTTTAATCTTCCAAATATGTATCGATTTCGGAATTGGACCGGAGTTACTTAGGTCTACATACATACATTTTACTGGGAAGTTTCCGTTCATAGTTAATCTTCTGTGAATAATGTGTCTGTCTTGCACACGCCGTTGGAGATGCCCTAATAGAAACTCCAACGTGCCGACCCATTTCGTCCGCGCGTGTTCGTTTGGGTCAAAACGGACACAAAGTCGGCTTAACACGCTGACTGAAACGGATGCGCGTCCGCTTTTCGTCTGCTGGGCAACCCATTCCAGGCCCAAATTTGGGCCTTATTTGCGTCGGCGCAGACATGAGGCGGATGCGTGCAACGCCCGCCTACTCCTCCCCCTGGACCGCTAGTCGGTGGCACAAAGGCCATTCTCTTCCTCCCATCGACAGCAAGCACCTGGCCGCCCCAGCCTGTCGCCACCGCCGCCCAGTTCCAATGCTCTTGTCAGCCATCCGCACCCACATACCTCCCCAACAGCACGCCACCTTCCAACGTCGCCGCCACCACCGCCTCGCCATCGGGCCACTACAGCTTCCCCCGACGTCGCAGCCAGCACCACCTCGCCCCTCCTCCGCTCTGGCCAGCTGCTTTTAGGACGACGCCATGCTCATCGGACACCGTCAGGCTAGCTACCTGGTCCAGGTGAGGCGCATGGCTCTTCGCCAGCCAGCTTCATCAACGATGCCCGCAAGTTGTTCAACGGTTTGCCCGTGAGGTACAAATGGACTCTGTTGACAAGTTATTTTTCAACAGTTTCATTTGCGCCTCGGATGATTCCTCATCCAATGATGAGGAGACGGTGGCTGCTGTGTTGGTCATCCATGACCACTTTAGTAGGTAGCGGGTGTTGTTCCGGGGCTTCATCCCATGGCACACTCCGGTGTTGAATCGCAACCAAGAGAATGACCATTTCCTTATCTGGAAAGACTACTTTGAGACACCCAACCCGCTCTTCAAACATCACCTATTCCGACGTAGTTTCTGTATGGCTAGGCATGTTTTCAACCATACTCGGGAGGGGGTGGTCGGTTATGATAAGTATTTCGAGTGCAAGGAGGATGTCCTTGGAAAGATTGGCTTCTCCTATTATCAAAAATGCACTACAGCTATATGGATGCTTGCATGCGGAATTTCCAGTGATCCCATTGATGAGTATGTCCGTATGAGTGAGTCCATGCACCTAGACTCCATGTGTAGGTTCTGCAAGGCTGTGATTGCAGTGTTTGGCCCTGAGTACTTGAGAGATCCAAATGCTGCAGATATAGCTCGCTTATTGGCAATGAATGCCAACAGGGGCTTCCCAGGGATGCTTGGTATCATAGACTGTGATACGGGGCTAGACCCGGTGTCAGTCAATATTTCACGATTGATGTGGATTCCGTCGAAGAACACGATGAACACGGAGAAGAAAGAAGAGAAATCACAAGGGGAAACACTCAAGAACAAGTCTGATCACACATCCACTAGACAATCAAACACACAAGATCCACAAGGTACATGAACAACAAAGGGAAAGGTACAAGGTAGAATTCATCCCAAATCCAATAGGAGATGAGGTCTTATGATCTAGATGATCCTTCCGTAGATGGGGTCTTGAATCCACTAGGAATATTATCACATGGAGGTCTTGAACTCCATGGGAGTGGTCTCTCTCTCTCTCTCAAGAGAGAGGAGTGATAAAGGAGCAAAGCTCACATACAAATGAGTTATCACTTTGCTATGATAGAAAGGAGAAGTGGGAGGTCTATTTGTAGTCTTAGCCACAAGGGGTAAGTGGGAGAGAGATATAAGGCCAAAGGCCACGGCTGTGCACACACAGGTGCCGGACGTCTAGAGGCTCGCGGGGGTCCGGACGTCCGGAGGGCGTTGGACTTCCGTCATTTTGCTTCTGGACATGTCATGTGGCTTGAAGCTATGTTAGCATTTCCCCAAAGAGGAAGGGATGATGCAGCACAGCGACGGTAGGTATTTCCCTCAGTGATGAGACCAAGGTTATCGAACTAGTGGGAGAACCAAGCAACAACACATAAGCGGCGCATGCACACAAATAACAACTACTCACAACCCGACGTATTAAAGGGGTTGTCAATCCCTTTTGGGTAACGGTGCCAGAAATTGGCAAAACGGACGTGAATAAATTGTAGTAGATTGATAGATCGAACGCCAAATAAAATAAATAAGAATACATTGCAGCAAGGTATTTTTGTATTTTTGGGTTTAATAGATCTGAAAATAAAAGTAAAGGAAAATAGATCACAAAGGCAAATAATATGAGAAAGAGATTGAGGGGCCGTAGGTTTAAGTAGTGGCTTCTCTCGAGAAAAATAGCAAACGGTGGGTAAACAAATTACTGTTGGGCAATTGATAGAACTTCAAATAATCATGACGATATCCAGGCATGATAATTATATAGGCATCACGTCCAAGATTAGTAGACTGACTCCTGCCTGCATCTACTACAATTACTCCACACATCGACCGCAATCCAACATGCATCTAGTGTATTATGTTCATGGAGAAATGGAGTAATGCAATAAGAACGATGACATAATGTAGACAAGATCTATCTATGTAGAGATAGACCCCATCGTTTTATCCTTAGTAGCAACGATACATACGTGTCGGTTCCCCTTCTGTCACTCAGATCAAGCACCGTAAGATCGAACCCAATACAAAGCACCTCTTCCCATTGCACGATAAATAGATCAAGTTATCCAAACAAAACCCAAATATCGGAGAAGAAATACGAGGCTATAAGCAATCATGCATATAAGAGATCAAAGAAGATTCAAATAACTATCATGGATAAAAAGATATGATCATAAACTCAAAGTTCATCTGATCCCAACAAACACAACGCGAAAAGAGTTACATCATATTGATCTCCAAGAGACCATTGTATTGAGAATCAAACAAGAGAGAGCAAGCCATCTAGATACTAACTACGGACCCGAAGGTCTACAAAGAACTACTCACGCATCATCGGAGAGGCACCAATGGAAGTGTTGAACCCCTCCGTGATGGTGTCTAGATTAGATCTGGTGGTTCTGGACTCTGCGGCGGCTGGAATTAATTTTCATCGACTGCCCTAGGGTTTCTGGAATATTGGGGTATTCATAGAGCAAAGAGGAGGTTCGGGGGCACCCGAGGTGGGCACAACCCACCAGGGCGTGCCTGGGCCTTCTGGCACGCCCTGGTGGGTTGTGCTCCCCTCGGAGCAACCCCTGGGTGCTTCTCCATCCCATTGGTTGTCTTCTGGTCCAAAAAAATCTCCAAAAAGTTTCGCTGCGTTTGGACTCCGTTTAGTATTGATTTCATGCGATATAGAAAACATGCAGAAAATAGCAACTGGCACTTGGCACTATGTCAATAGGTTAGTACCAAAAAATGATATAAAATGACTATAAAATGATTATAAAACATCCAAGATTGATAATAGAACAGCATGGAACAATCAAAAATTATATATACGTTAGAGACGTATCAACATGTGGCACCGGATTTTTGGTAGGCATCACGCGTCCGGTGGCTGGAGGTTGTCGGACGTTTGGTGTTCGATGGTCGTCCGAGCGTTGTAGACTTGGTCTGCTGCTGGTTTCCTGAGCGGCTGGTTGATACGTCTCCGTCGTATTTATAATTTATTATTGTTCCATGCCAATATTCTACAAATTTTCCATACTTTTGGCAACAATTTATATGATTTTCTTGGACTAACATATTGATCCAGTGCCCAGTGCCAATTCCTGTTTATTGCATGTTTTTTGTTTCACAGAAAATCCATATCGAACGGAGTTAAAATGCGACAAAAATTTATAGAGATTTTCTGGAATATGTTTGAATTTTGGGAAAAAGAATCAACGCGAGACGATGCCCGAGGGGGCCACAAGGCAGGAACGCGCCCTAGGGGGTAGGGCACGCCCTGGGCCCTTGTGGTAATCCGGTAAGGCGGTTGGTGCCCTTCTTCTGGTGCAAGAAAGCTAATATCCCCATAAAAATCGTGTTAAAATCTTAGACCAATCAGAGTTACGGATCTCTGGGAATTTAAGAAACGATGAAAGGCCAGAATCTAGGAGCGCAGAAACAGAAGGAAACAGGGAGAGAGATCCAATCTTGGAGGGGCTCCCGCCCCTCCGCCGCCATGGAGGCCATGGACCAGAGGGGAAACCCTTCTCCCATCTAGGGGGAAGGTCAAGGAATAATAAGAAGGAGGGGGCTCTCTCCCCCTCTCTCCTGGTGGCACCGGAACGCCGCTGGGGCCATGATCGTGACGACGATCTACACCAACAACTTCGCCGCCGTCATCACCAACTCCCTCCCCCTCTATCCAATGGTGTAACCTCTCTTTTACCCGCTGTAATCTGTACTTAAACATGGTGCTGAACGCTATATATTATTTCCCAATGATGTATGGCTATCCTATGATGTTTGAGTAGACCCGTTTTGTCCTATGGGTTGATTAATGATCGTGATTGGTTTGAGTTGCATGTTTTATTATTGCTGTGGTCGTATGGTGCTCTCCGTGTCGCGCAAGCGTGAGGGATCCCCACTGTAGGGTTCAGAATATGTTCATGAGTTGCTTATGGTGGGTAGCGTGAGTGACAGAAGCACATACCCGAGTAAGTAGGTTGTTTGTGTATGGGAGTAAAGAGGACTTGATACTTTAATGCTATGGTTGGTTTTTACCTTAATGATCTTTAGTAGTTATATTTTCTAGAGTTCCAATCATAAGTGCATATGATCCAAGAAGAGAATGTATGTTAGCTTATGCCTCTCCCTCATATAAAATTGCAATGATGATTACCGGTCTAGTTATCGATTGCCTAGGGACAAATAACTTTCTTGTGACAAAAAGCTCTCTACTAAAATTAACTCAGTTGTTTCTTTATCTAAACAGCCCCTAGTTTTTATTTATGTGACCTTCATTATCTTGCAAACCTATCCTACAACACCTTCAAAGTACTTCTAGTTTCATACTTGTTCTAGGTAAAGCGAACGTAAAGCGTGCGTAGAGTTGTATCGGTGGTCGATAGAACTTGAGGGAATATTTGTTCTACCTTTAGCTCCTCGTTGGGTTCATCACTCTTACTTATCGAAAGAGGCTACAACTTATCCCCTATACTTGTGGGTTATTAAGACCTTTTTTTGGCGCCGTTACAGGGGAGCAATAGCGTGGGGTTAATATTCTCGTGTGTGCTTGTTTGCTTTATCACTAAGTAGATTTTATTTGCTATTCTAAGTTGTTCTCTATCTTTAGTTATGGATATGGAACATGAAATACCAAAAAATTTAGGTTTACTTGCTACTCATGGAGATGGGGAACCTCCTAAAACCCTTGATGCTCATTATGTGAAAGATATTTTGCACTACTTTAATAATCCTGAGAAAAATACATTCAATTATATAATGGGAGACACTTTGGATCAATGTGAATACTTTAGGGATTATCGCTTGACTCAAAAAGGGAAATTCTTATGGGATCAAATTCATATGTTGCATTGGTATGCTCGGACTTTATGCTTGAGATATGATTATAGTTGTTGCTCTAGGGTGACGGCTCCACACCTTCCCTTTTCATGTAAATTTAATGATAATAAAACCTTGGCTTCTTATTCTAATGGTATATATGATTACTATGATGTGGAACAAATAGAAGAATTTGTTGCCTTTAGGGGTGCTTATGAAATTGAATCTTCGTTTGAAAAGTGTGAAAATCTTGATGGTGTTGTTTACAGACCTAGAAATTTTGCTATATTGAAATATTGCTTTGGTAATTATGAATATAAATCCAATATTTATGCATTTATTGAGAAAGTCTCCGCTGTCCAAGAAGAGACTAATATTTTGCAGGAAACTTTGGAAGAAGAAATTGATGACACTGTGAGCTCATTAGATGAAAAAGATGATGAGGAGAGCGAAGAACAAAAGGAGGAAGAGCGGATTAGCTACTCGTTCCCACCTTCTAATGATAGTAACTCTTCAACTCATACATTGTTTAATTTCCCTTCGTGCTTACCTAATGATGATTGCTATGATAATCTCTATGATCCCTTTGATTCGTGTGAAATATCCCTTTTTGATGAAATTGATGCTGGCTATGCTTGTGGCCATGATGCCAATACGAGTGATGCTTATGGAGATGAACTTGCTATAGTTACTTATGTTATGAAAGAAATTGTTGCTATTGCACCCACGCATGATAGTCCTATTATCCTTTTGAATCTCCCTACTACACTATATCGGAGAAGTTTGCGCTTATTAAGGATTATATTGATGGGTTGCATTTTACTACTACACATGATGATTTTGATATATATAATATGCATGTGCTTGCTGATCCTACTTGAAATTATTATGAGAGAGGAACTACATCTCCGCCTCTCTATGTTTCCAATACGATAAAATTGCAAGAAACTGCTTATGCTATGTATTGGCCTTTACTTTGTGTGCATGAATTATTCTTTTATGACATGCCGATGCATAGGAAGAGAGTTAGACTTCGTTGTTGCATGATATATATTACTTTGTGCTCAATACTAAATTACAAATCATTTTAATTAAAATTGGCTTTGATATACCTTGGGATCCGGGTGGATCCATTACTTGAGCACTATATGCCTAGCTTAATGGCTTTAAAGAAAGCGCTGCCAGGGAGACAGCCCAGAAATTTTAGAGAGTCATTTATTTCTGTTGAATTCTTTTAAAAAGTATAAAAACAAAAAAATAAACTGGGGAACCTAAAACTTTTCAAAAAGAAAGGTGAAAGTAAGAAAGACGACCACCGTTGAAGTGGGGGAGTTCCTTGAACTTTGCAAACCTTGATTACAAAAACTTCTCAACAAAAATAATTATCCCCTTGTACAAAGCCATTGTATTATAAAAATAATGTGCCAAGATTTTCCTTTAGGATGATTAGATTGCTTGTTTGGTTTGTGCAGTGCAAAAACAAAAACTTTGGCTGTAGTGCATGATTTTTCATTTTTTTTACTGGAATGTCGAATGTTTCTGAAACTTTTTGCATAGTACTTCTATACATTTTTTATTTTTTCCTAATTTTTCAGAATTTGTGGAGTTACGGAAGTATGGTAGATGTTCAGATTGCTACAGACTGTCCTGTTTAAGATAGATTCTGTTTTTGATGCATTGTTTTGCTAGTTTTGATGACACTATCGATTTTATAATGCAGTAGCTACAGTGCAAAAACAAAATATGAATGGGTCTACAACAGTACTTGAAGTGGTTATTTGCTTTATTATACTAACAGATCTCATTAGGGTTTTGTTAAGTTTTGTGTGATTGAAGTTTTGAAGTTTTGGGTGGGATCACGATGGATGAAGGAATAAGGAGTGGCAAGAGCCTAAGTTTGGGATGCCCGAGGCACCCCAAGGTAATGTTCAAGGACTCCCAAGCAACTAAGCTTGGGGATGCCCCGGAAGGCATCTCCTCTTTTTTCTAACGACCATCGATAATTTTACTTGGAGCTATATTTGTATTCATCACATGATATGCGTAAATCCTAGAGCTTCATGTACTTTTTATTTTTCTTTTAATAATGCACCATGCTTGTATGAGATAGTCCTTGGTTGATTTATAGAATGCTTCATGGACTTCACTTATATCTTTTGAGTATGGCTTTATAGAATGCTTCATGTGCTTCGCTTATATCATTTGAAGTTTGGATTGCCTGTTTCTCTATGCATAGAAAACCACCATTTTTAGAATGCTCTTTTGCTTCACTTATATTTGTTAGAGCGTGGGCATATCTTTTGTAGAAAGAATTAAACTCTCTTGCTTCACTTATATATATTTCGAGAGTCAACAGGAATTGGTCGTTCACATGGTTAGTCATAAAATCATACATAAAACTTGTAGATCACTGAATATGATATGTTTGATTCCTTGCAATAGTTTTGCAATATAAATATGGTGATTGCTAACTCTTGAGCATGCGTTGGTTTTCCCTTGAAGAGGAAAGGGTGATGCAGCAAAGTAGCGTAAGTATTTCCCTCGGTTTTTGAGAACCAAGGTATCAATCCAGTAGGAGACTACACACAAATCGCCTAGTACCTGCACAAACAATCAATAACCTTGCAACCAACGCGATAAAGGGGTTGTCAATCCCTTCACGGCCACTTGCAAAAGTGAGATCTGATAAAGATAATAAGATAAATATTTTTGGTATTTTTGTTGTATAGATTGGAAAATAAAGATTGCAAAATAAAAAGTAAACTAGAAATGTAGATCGGAAACTTATATGATATGAAGTAGACTCAGGGGCCATAGGTTTCACTAGTGGCTTCTCTCAAGATAGCATATATTACGGTGGTGAACAAATTACTGCCGAGCAATTGATAGAAAAGCGCATAGTTATGATGATATTTAGGCATGATCATGAATATAGGCATCACATCCGTGTCAAGTAGCCGAAATGATTCTGCATCTACTACTATTACTCCACACATCGACCGCTATCCAGCATGCATCTAGAGTATTAAGTTCATAAGAACAGAGTAACGCATTAGGCAAGATGACATGATGTAGAGGGATAAACTCAAGCAATATGATATAAAACCCATCTTTTTATCCTCGATGGCAACAATACAATACATGCCTTGCTGCCCCTACTGTCACTGGGAAAGGACACCGCAAGATTGAACCCAAAGCTAAGAACTTCTCCCATTACAAGAAAGATCAATCTAGTAGGCCAAACTAAACCGATAACTCGAAGAGACTTGCAAATATATCAAATCATGCATATAAGAATTCAGAGAAGAATAAAATATTGTTCATAGATAATCCTGATCATAAACCCACAATTCATCGGATCTCGGCAAACACACCGCAAAAAGAATTACATCGAATAGATCTCCAAGAACATCGAGGAGAACTTTGTATTGAGAACCAAAGAGAGAGAGAGAAGAAGCCATCTAGCTAATAACTATGGACCCGAAGGTTTGTGGTAAACTACTCACACATCATCGGAGAGGCTATGGTGTTGATATAGAAGCCCTCCGTGATCGAATCCCCCTCCGGCGGATCACCGAAAAAGGTCCCCAAATGGGATCTCTGGGGTACAGAAGGTTGCGGTAGTGGAAAAGTGGTTTCGTGGCTCCCTTGGATGTTTACAGAGTATAAGAGTATATATAGGCGAAGGCAGTAGGTCGGTGGAGCTACGAGGGGCCCATGAGGGTGGGGGGGGGGGGGGGCGCCGCCCTACCTCGTGACCGCCTCGTTGCTTCCTTGACCTCCACTCCAAGTCTCCTGGATTGCGTTTATTCCAAAAAAGATCCTCGCGAAGGTTTCATTCCGTTTGATATTCCTTTTCTACGAAACACTGAAATATGCAACAAAACAGCAACTGGCACTGGGCCTCCGGTTAATAGGTTAGTCCCGAAAATAATATAAAAGTGCATATCAAATCCCATTAAACATCCAACATAGATAATATAATAGCACGGAAGAATAAAAAATTATAGATTCGTTGGAGACGTATCAACATCCCCAAGCTTAATTCCTTCTCGTCCTTGAGTAGGTAAATGATAAAAACAGAAATTTTGATGTGGAATGCTACCTAGCATAATTTTCAATGTAATCTTATTTATTGTGGCATGAATACTCATATCTGAAAGATTCAAGACAAAAGTTTAATATTGACATAAAAATAATAATACTTCAAGCATACTAATAAAGCAATCATGTCTTCTCAAAATAACATGGCCAAAGAAAGTTATCCCTACAAAATCATATAGTCTGGCTATGCTCTTTCTTCATCACACAAAATATTTAAATCATGCACAACCCCGATGACAAGACAAGCAATTGTTTCATACTTTTGATGTTCTCAAACTTTTTCAACTTTCACGCAATACATGAGCGTGAGCCATGGATATAGCACTATAGGTGGAATAAAATGGTGGTTGTGGAGAAGACAAAAAGGAGAAGATAGTCTCACATCAATTAGGCATATCAACGGGCTATGGAGATGCCCATCAATAGATATCAATGTGAGTGAGTAGGGATTGCCATGCAACAGATGCACTAGAGCTATAAGTGTATGAAAGCTCAACAAAAGAAACTAAGTGGGTGTGCATCCAACTCCCTTGCTCATGAAGACCTAGGGCATTTTGAGGAAGCCCATCATTGGAATACACAAGCCAAGTTCTATAATGAAAAATTCCCACCAGTATATGAAAGTGACAAAATAGGAGACTCTCTATCATGAAGATCATGGTGATACTTTGAAGCACAAGTGTGGAAAAAGGATAGTAACATTGCCCCTTCTCACATTTTTTTATCTGGGCCTTTTTTCTATTTTTTATGGCCTCTTTTTTATTTTTTTATTTTGCGTCCGGAGTCTCATCCCGAATTGTGGGGGAATCATAGACTCCATCATCCTTTCCTCACATGGGACAATGCTCTAATAATGAAAATCATCGCACTTTTATTTACTTACAACTCAAGAATTACAACTCGATACTTAGAACAAATATGACTCTATGTGAATGCCTCCGGCAGTGTACCGGGATGTGCAATGAATCAAGAGTGACATGTATGAAATTATGAACGGTGGCTTCGCCACAAATACGATGTCAACTACATGATGATGCAAAGCAATATGACAATGATGAAGTGTGTCATAATAAACGGAACGGTGGAAAGTTGCATGGCAATATATCTCGGAATGTCTATGGAAATGCCATAATAGGTAGGTATGGTGGCTGTTTTGAGGAAGGTATATGGTGGGTTTATGGTACCAGTGAAAGTTGCGCGGTACTAGAGAGGCTAGCAATGGTGGAAGGGTGAGAGTGCGTATAATCCATGGACTCAACATTAGTCATAAAGAACTCACATACTTATTGCAAAAATCTATTAGGTATCGAAACAAAGTACTACGTGCATGCTCCTAGGGGGTAGATTGGTAGGAAAAGACCATCGCTCGTCCCCGACCGCCACTCATAAGGAAGACAATCAATAAATAAATCATGCTCCGACTTCATCACATAACGGTTCACCATACGTGCATACTACGTGAATAACAAACTTTAACACAAGTATCTCTCAAATTCACAACTACTCAACTAGCATGACTCTAATATTACCATCTTCATATCTCAAAACAATCATCAAGTATCAAACTTCTCATAGTATTAAATGCACTTTATATGAAAGTTTTTATTATACCCATCTTGGATGCCTATCATATTAGGACTAATTTCATAACCAACGCAAATTACCAGGCTGTTCTAAAATACTCTCAAAATAATATAATTTAAGCATGAGAGATAAATAATTTCTATAAAATAAAACCACCACCATGCTCTAAAAAGATATAGGTGAAGCACTAGAGCAAAATTATCTAGCTCAAAAGATATAAGTGAAGCACATAGAGTATTCTAATAAATTCTGATTCATGTGTGTCTCTCCAAAAGGTGTGTACAATAAGGATGATTGTGGTAAACTAAAAATCAAACACTCAAATCATACAAGACGCTCCAAGCAAAACACATATCATGTGGTGAATAAAAATATAGCCTCAAGTAAAGTTACCGATAGACGAAGACAAAGGAGGGGATGCCTTCCGGGGCATCCCAGAGCTTGGGCTTTTGATTCTCCTTGAATTTTACCTTGGGGTGCCTTGGGCATCCCCAAACTTAGGCTCTTGCCACTCCTTATTCCAAAATCCATCAAATCTATACCCCAAAACTTGAAAACTTCACAACACAAAACTCAACAGAAAATCTCATGAGCCCCATTAGTATAAGAAAACAAACCACCACTTTAAGGTACTGTAATGAACTCATTCTTTATTGATATTGGTGATAAACCTACTGTATTCCAACTTCTCTATGGTTCATACCCCCCGATACTAGCCATAGATTCATCAAAATAAGCAAACAACACACGAAAAATAGAATTTGTCAAAAACAGAACAGTCTGTAGCAATCTGTAGGTTTAGAATACTTCTGTAACTCCAAAAATCCTGAGAAATTAGGATGTCCTAAATAATTTTTATATTGATCTACTTCAGTTGGAATTGGTATTTTATCGCTCTCTGGTAAAAAACGAAAATTATTCTCGTGAGCTCATACTTTCTGTTTTTTTCCAGCAAGACCAAATAACAATCATCCAAGAAGATCCTAAAGGCTTTACTTGGCACAAACACTAATTAAAACATAAAAAACACAATCATAACAGAGTATAGATGATTTATTTATTTCTAAACAGGAACAAAAAGCAAGGAACAAAAACAAAATTGGGTTGCCTCCCAACAAGCGTTGTCGTTTAACGCCCCTAGCTAGGTATAATTTTTATTGATGCTCACAAGAATGATAATAATTGAAACACAAAGAGAGCATTATAAAACATGTGAAAACACATTTAAGTCTAACATACTTCCTATGCATAGGGATTTTATAGGAAAACAAATTATCAAGACAAGCAATATCTAGCATATGCATGGAAGAAAACAATAGCAATCTCAACATGAACAGAGGTAATTTAGTAACATGAAACTTTCTACAACCATATTTCCCTCTCTCATAATAATTACATGTTGGATAATATTCAAACTCAACAATATAACTATCTTCATGATCCACATGCATGCAAAGTTGACACTCTTCCAAAATAGTGGGATTAACATTAACTAAAGTCATGACCTCTCCAAACCCACTTTTCTCACAAAATTCATAAGATTGAACATTCTCCAAATATGTGGGATCTAAAGTTGACACTCTACCAAACCCACTTTCAATAATATCGCAAACACTATTATCAATCTCACATTCATCATGGGGCTTAAATAATTTTTCAAGAACATAAGAAGAATCACCCCAATCATGATCATTGCAACAAGTAAATGACATAGCAAAACTAGGATCCCCAAGCTTAGGGTTTTGCATATTATTAGCACAATTTACATCAATAGAATTTATAATAAAATCATTGCAATCATTCTTTTTATTCAAAGATCTATCGTGAATCGCTTCATATAGTAATTCATCAAACTTTTCAGATTCACGAATTTCAAGCAAAACCTCATAAAGATAATCTAGTGCACTCAACTCACTAGCAATAGGTTCATCATATTTGGATCTCTTAAAGAGATTAGCAAGTGGATGAGGATCCATAAACTTTTAGCAAGTGAAGATGCAAGAAAAAAGAAGGTACATGGTAACACAAGATCGAACGGAAGAAGGGCGAATAAAACGGCAAAGGTGAAGTGGGGAGAGGAAAACGTGAAGCGAATGACAAATAATGTAATGCGGGGAATAAGAGTTTGTGATGGGTACTTGGTATGTCTTGACTTGAGTGTAGATCTCCCCGGCAACGGCGCCAGAAATCCTTCTTGCTACCTCTTCAACATGCGTTGGTTTTCCCTTGAAGAGGAAAGGGTGATGCAGCAAAGTAGCATAAGTATTTCCCTCAGTTTTTGAGAACCAAGGTATCAATCCAGTAGGAGACTACACGCAAATCGCCTAGTACCTACACAAACAATCAAGAACCTTGCAACCAATGTGATAAAGGGGTTGTCAAACCCTTCACGGCCACTTGCAGAAGTGAGATCTGATAAAGATAATAAGATACATATTTTTGGTATTTTTGTTGTATAGATTGCAAAATAAAGATTGGAAAATAAATAGTAAACTAGAATTGTAGATCTGAAACTTATATGATATGAAGTAGACCTGGGGGCCATAGGTTTCACTAGTGGCTTCTCTCAAGATAGCATATATTACGGTGGGTGAATAAATTACTGCCGAGCAATTGGTAGAAAAGTGCATAGTTATGATGATATCTAGGCATGATCATGAATATAGGCATCACGTCCGTGTCAAGTAGACCGAAACGATTCTGCATCCACTACTATTACTCCACACATCGACCGCTATCCAGCATGCATCTAGAGTATTATGTTCATAAGAACAGTGTAACGCATTAGGCAAGATGACATGCTGCAGAGGGATAAGCTCAAGCAATATGATATAAACCCCATATTTTTATCCTCGATGGCAACAATACAATACGTGCCTTGCTGCCCCTACTGTCACTAGGAAAGGACGCCGCAAGTTTGAACCCAAAGCTAAGCACTTCTCCAATTGCAAGAAAGATCAATCTAATAGGCCGAACTAAACCGATAATTCGAAGAGACTTGCAAAGATATCAAATCATGCATATAACAATTCAGAGAAGACTCAAATATTGTTCATAGATAATCTTGATCATAAACCCACAATTCATCGGATCTCGGCAAACACATCGCAAAAAGAGTTACATCGAATAGATCTCCAAGAACATCCAGGAGAACTTTGTATTGAGAACCAAAGATAGAGAAGAAGCCATCTAGCTAATAACTATGGACCCGAAGGTCTGTGGTAAACTACTCACACATCATCGGAGAGGCTATGGTGTTGATGTAGAAGCCCTTAGTGATCGAATCCCCCTCCGGTAGATCACCGGAAAAGGTCCCCAGATGGGATCTCACGGGTACAGAAGGTTGCGGCGGTGGAAAAGTGGTTGCGTGGCTCCCCTGGATGTTTTCAGGGTATAAGAGTATATATAGGCGAAGGAAGTAGGTCGGTGGAGCTACGAGGGGCCCACGAGGGTGGGCGGCGTGCCTGCCCGCCCTAGGCACGCCGCCCTACCTCGTGGCCACCTCGTTGCTTCCTTAACCTCCACTCCAAGTCTCCTGGATTGCGTTTATTCCAAAAAAGATCCTCGCGAAGTTTTCATTCCGTTTGATATCCCTTTTCTGCGAAACACTGAAATAGGCAAAAAACAGCAACTAGCACTTGGCCTCCGGTTAATAGGTAAGTCCCAAAAATAATATAAAAGTGCATATTAAAGCCCATTAAACATCCAAAACAAACAATATGATAGCATGGAACAATAAAAAATTATAGATACGTTGGAGATGTATCAGTGATATTAGAGTCATGCTAGTGAGTAATTGTGGAACTGATTCCTCGGTACTCCGCGCCCGCGCTTGCCTCCTTAGCACCAAAGAGGAAACCTGCTTTGTTGCACCCATTGGCGCCCGCTTGGCCTTGGTTGTCATGGCTTACGTCATCTGGACCTCACGAGGTGGGCGCTTGCATAGGAATCTCCGCTCCTCGGGAGCCAGCCTAGGGAGGCCACTCCCTTTGGAGGTCTTGGCGTCGTCCGCCTCGCGAGGCTTGGCCCCTAGTGAGGGTCTTATGTTGTCGATGCCGAAGATGGACCGTACCAGGGCATTGACGGTGTGACAACGTGGGACGCAGGGAGGCAAGTCTAGGTACCCTGGTTCCCAGAATGCCGATAGTAGCCCCCAGGCCCAAGGCGTGCTCAGGCTTGGCTTCAAGGCGAAGCGCCAAGGGCCCCAACCGCCTGCGGACCCGGTCGACGCGTGGCGCTTGATGGGATGTGAGCGTCTCTGCTTCCCCTTGGTGCCTTGGCAACCGTCCTGGGCTGACAAAAAGGCTGGCACTTGCCGCTGAGCCTTCATTGCCTTCCCTTCGTCTTACTCCAGATCCCCTTTCCTCCTTGCTCAGAGCACTTCTAGATCTGTTGAACCTTCCCCGAGCTCGCCACCGATGGCAACCGAGAAGGCAAAGTCCGCTGCTCCTTCCGCGCGTCTAGCCTCCTCATCCAGGCCGGCCCTCAGTGTGTCCACCATCACTGAGGAGAAGCACATTGCTGTCGTTCTCCCACTGATGGCGAGTAACGACAATGAGGGGAGGGAGCTAGCGCTCCGGGTCTGCACCACTAGGCAAGACACCTTGGCGAGGACCTTCTGCCCCTTCTTCCTGCATAGCATCTTCGCAGGGCTTGTGCCTCCTTTCTCAAATTCCTTCTTCGCCGTCCTTGACCATTATCAGATCCATGCCCTTCATCTCCACCCCAACTCCATCCTCCTCCTGTCAATCTTCGCCTTTTACTGCGAGGCATTCGTGGGGGTGACACCCTTTGTTGCGCTGCTCCACCACTTCTTCTACCTCTGGATGCATAGCACAACCCAGTGCTCCGGGTGCGTCTTCTTTGTCGCGTCCCACATCAGCAATGCTCTCTCGAGGGCCGGGAAGAAGGTGGACGACTTCCAGCACAAGTGGATCTTCATGGATGCTAAGCGCCTCCACGCTCAGCTGGAGGTGCCGGCCGTGATGCCAGCGAAGCTGGACCGGTGGGCTCACAAGAAGCTCACCGACCCCTGGGCGGCGCCGGTCCCGGAGAAGATGACAGTGGATTTGGAGGCGGAGAAGCTAATGGGGCCATGCTCGTCAGGGAGTTCCTAACGCAGTGCCTGGCTCCGCTCCAAGCGCGCTCGCGCCCCTTGTGCGATCTCAAGGGCACGGAAGACGACCTCCGGCTGCACCCGGAAGGCTTGACAGACGATGAGCTGAGCAAGGCCTTACGCACCTTGCTTGAGAAGGACCCGGGCGGCCTACCGGAGGCCTACCTCCCATTGTACCACTGCGACGACGGGGCGGAGGTGGCCGCCGCCATGCCTATCTTCAACGAGCGGGGGCTTGTGCCACCCAAGCTCCCCAACTCCCCAGTGCCAATGTCCTCCGGTGAGAGCTCCAGGGAGCAAGGAGAGGACGACTCAGAGGCGAACATGGAGGAGGTAGGGGATAGGCATGGCGGCGGCCTATCTTCAACGAGCGGGGGCTTCCCTCCTCCGCTGCAGAGAGAGCTCCTCCGTTGTCTCTCTGATGATGATGACGCTGGTGAATATCTGGCCGAGGGTTCCCCGCGCTCCACCAGGGTGGTCACGAGGTCTGGGGGAACCCTTCTATGGAGGCTGAGGCGAGGGTCCCCAAAGAAGGGCGAGGCGGTGTCGCTTCCCCAAGGCGACGCCCCCACCTTGTCGCCCATCACCGCCATTCTAGAGATAGCCATCATGTGTCCGACCGATCCTGAGGGTGTGGTGAGGCCCGTGCTCAAAAAGCCCCGGGGCGTCGCGCTCCTGGCCAAGAATAGGGCGTACATTGCTGACGATGAGTCAGTACTTTACCTTGTTTTTGCTTTCCATTCTTGATGCCGTGCTCATGATGTTCTCATCCTGGTGGCAAGGCTGAAGCCAATGGTGAAGAGGAAGAATGAGGAGGCCAGGGCTCCCGAGGCCACGCGACCTGCCGTTGCCATGGCGACCTCGGCACGGGCGGAAGAGGCCGCCTCACGCTCCTCTATGGATGAACGGGCCCTCGAAGCTTGGGATCGAGGCCTCGAGAGGAGGCCCCTTCCGAGGCTCAACAGACCCCCGGGGCGCCGGTCCCTGACACTCCCGCGGGGGGGAGGGGGTTCGAGGGCTCCGGAGCCCCCTACCGCCCTTGCTGCTGTAGCGACGCCAGTCCAGGCGCCGGTGCCAACTTCTCCCCAAGCTGTCACGCTGGCGAATCATGGCTCCTCTGCCATGCCCAGTGCTTTGGAGGAGGCCTTCGCCGCACTGGACCGGCTCTGGTATGATCTTCAGGGTGCCGACTGACGCATCGTGAGGGGGCGTCTGGGGCTGATCTCGGGGTGGCTCCAGGCCGAATCGTCTGTCATGGCGGCCTGGGCCCTAGCCGAGGTTGCCGCTGTGGAGGGCGCGAAGGAGGCCGGCAAGGCCACATCAGCTCGTGACGTAGCACTGACCGGCGCAACATCTGCCAAGGAGCGCTGCTGCATGATGGAGGCCAAGCTAAAGGCCCTCCGCATTGAGCAGGATGCCCGCACCCGTCGGCTTGAGGAGCAGGAGGAGGATCTCAAGGCTCGGGAGACTGCACTCGCCGACTGCGACGCTTAGCTAGGGCAGGCAGCCCAAGAATAGGACGCGGAGCAAAGCCGCCTGGGGAAGTTGAAGGAGGAGATGGAGGCAGCCGAGGCATCCCACGCCAAGCTTGTTGATACGTCTCCAATGTATGTATAATTTTTTATTGTTCCATGCTGTTATATTATCATTATTGGATGTTTTACAATCATTTTATAGTCATTTATATCTTTTTTTGGTACTAACCTATTGACATAGTGCCAAGTGCTAGTTGTTGTTTTTTGTATGTTTTTTACATCGTAGGAAATCAATACCAAAAGGAGTCCAAACGCAGTGAAACTTTTTGTGGATTTTTTTGGACCAGAAGAGATCCAGTGGGCCGAAGAAGCACTTGGGGGTGCTTCGAGGGGAGCACAACCCACCAGGGCACGTCTGGAGGCCCAGGCAACCCCTATGCGCCTGTGGAAGAGCAGGAGGCTCATTCCACGGGATCCCCTAAAAGCACAAAAGAAAATGATGGGGCGAACGAGGCAGGCACGTCTTCTTTGAGGAAGCATAAAAGGTGGGATGATGATTCGAGGTCTGAAGATGATGAGCGCCCTAGTGGGTTGTGCCCACCTCGGTTGCCTCCCAAACTGCCTCTTTACTCTATAAATACCCCAATATTCCATAAACCCTAGGGGAGTCGACAAAAATCAATTCCAACTACCGCAAATTCTAGAAACCACCAGATCCAATCTAGACACCATCACGGAGGGGTGCATCATGTCCATTGGTGCCTCTCCAATGATGTGTGAGTAGTTCTTTGTAGACCTTTGGGTCCGTAGTTAGTAGCTAGATGGCTTCCTCTCTCTCGTTTTATTCTCAATACAATGGTCTCTTGGAGATCCATATGATGTATTTCTTTTTGCAGTGTGTTTGTTGGGATCTGACGAACTTTGAGTTTATGATCAGATCTATATTTTTATCCATGAAAGTTATTTGAGTCTTCTTTGATCTCTTATATGCATGATTGCTTATAGCCTCCTATTTCTTCTCCGATATTTGGGTTTTGTTTGGTCAACTTGATCTATTTATCTTGCAATGGGAAGAGGTGCTTTGTGATGGGTTTGATCTTACAGTGCTTGATCCTAGTGACAGAAGGGAAACCGACACGTATGTATTGTTTCCATTAAGGATAACAAGATGGGGTCTATTTCTACATAAATAGATCTTGTATACATCATGTCATCGTTCTTATTGCATTACTCCGTTTCTCGATGAACTTACTACTCTAGATGCATGCTGGATAGCGGTCGATGTGTGGAGTAATAGTAGTAGATGCAGGTAGGACTCAGTCTACTAATCTTGGACGTCATGCCTATATAATGATCATTGCCTGGATATCATCATGATTATTTGAAGTTCTATCAATTGCCCAACAGTAATTTGTTCACCCACCGTTTGCTATTTTTCTCGAGAGAAGCCACGAGTGAAACATATGGCCCCCGGGTCTCTTATTTATTATATTTGCCTTTGTGATCTATTTTCCTTTGCTTTTGTTTTCGGATCTATTAAAAAAACAATAAAAAATACCCTGTTGCACTTTATTTTATTTGGCGTTCGATGTATCAACTTATTACACCTTTCTCGGGACCGTTTGCTAATTTTTGGCGCCGTTACCCGAAAGGGATTGACAACCCCTTTAACACATCGGGTTGCGAGTATTTGTTATTTGTGTGCAGGTGTTGTTTACGTAGTCTTGCTTGGTTCTCCTACTGGTTTGATAACCTTGGTCTCATCATTGAGGGAAATACCTACCATCGATGTGTTGCATCATCCATTCCTCTTTGTGGAAATACCGACGTAGTTCTAGCAGCCATCACTTGTCTCCGAGGAGAAGGCCCGGCTGGAGGCCAGGGAAAAATCCCTCGCCGCGGCTGAGAAGGCGGCCGCTGCGGGGCGTGACACCTTCATATCCCTCGAACAGAGGTCCCACACAACGCTGCAGACCCTTTATGGCGAAGGGTACGAGGAACCGCTGGCTAGCCCGAAGAAGGGCCTCGCCGGGCTACTGCCAAGCTTGCCACGTCGCTGGAGGGTATCGTCGCCGGCGTGGGCGCCATGGTGGAGGGGGAGAGCCATGCACTTTTCACCTCAGCCACGACGCACGTCTTCAGCCACCTCCACCTTCGGGACCCAAGCTTCGATCTTGGCGCGCTGCTTGAACCTGTGGCTCCTGAGCTCCGTGATGCTGCCACCAAGGCCACGGAGAAGCAGGTGGAGGTCCTGCTGCAGAAGTTCCTCTACATCGATCCCACGACCGGGGCCAGTGGCGAGGATGGCAGTGACGTTGTCAACGACGGGCCCCCCTAGGCGAGCGGTGGCGGCGTCCAAGGCTGAAGAAGAGGTTCAAAGGCGGTGCTTCCTCCCGTCCTAACCCTGCAACATTTACCGTGCCTCGTGTAGCATGAGCACTTCTGCTTTGAATTTAAGAGACAACATGTTTTGTAATAATTTGCTAGTATTTCGCGATTTCCTTTCCATTTGCTTTAGTGTTCTGCGTCAGCAGGGCCCGGCCCCACGCATACCTCAGCCGCCGTTGGGGCGTCCGGATCACCAGGACGAGACCAAGGGGTCAGGGGCTACATGACCAGTGAGGCCTCTGGGTTGCGATGCTCAGGGGTCCCCCTTGACGTATGAACAACCCTCAGGAAGGAAACACAAGCGTCATTTTTTAGCGTTCTACCTCGGCAGGGCCCGGCCCCACGCATACCTCAGGCAACATTGGGGCGTCTAGATCACCAGGACGAGACCAAGGGGTGAGGGGCTAGTGACCAGTGAGGCCCCTGAGTCGTGATGCTTAGGGGTCCCCCTTGACGTACAAACAACTCTCCATACCTTTCCTTACCGGACTTTCGCTCGGGAAGGACACGCGAAGACCATGTCCGAGTGACCTGGTGAGGTGGCGTACGCCAGGCATGGCCTGAGTGTAGCCCCCGTACCCAGCCCCTCGCGCAATCCTCCTGAAGGGAATGTGGTGCAGTGTGGCTGAGCACCGAGCCTGGTGGCTCTCCTGAGGTTACTATAGCCGCTAGGGTGCCCTTAGTTGTTTACTCACCAGCGTGGAGCATGGTGCTTCTGCTCTTCCACGGGCATAGCCGCTCCTCGACCGTGTCGTCCGACAGTGCGAAGGATGGGGCTTTCACTGGTTCGTGGGTGGGAGCTCCCTCTGAGAGGAGACTCCAGGGCGTGTACATCCCCGTCCTGGCACGTCGCTTGCACGACATGACTGGAGGAGGTGTGTATGGGCACTCGTGAGCCAGTGCGGGACTCACGAGGCCCTACCTCAAGGCAGGTTTGATGACCCACAAGTATAGGGGATCAATTGTAGCTCTTTTCAATAAGTAAGAGTGTCGAACCCAATGAGGAGCAGAAGGAAATGACAAGTGGTTTTCAGCAAGGTAATGTCTGCAAGTGCTGAAATTGTAAGTAGTAAAGTAGTTTGATAGCAAGATAATTTATAATGAGCAAGTAACGATAATAGTAGCAAAAGTGCAGCAAGGTAGCCTAATCCTTTTGAGGCAAAGGATAAGCCAAAATGGTCTGTAATGATAAGAAAAGCGTTCTTGAGGGTACACGGGATTTTCATCTAGTCACTTTCACCATGTTGGTTTGATTTGTGTTCGGTACTTTGATAATTTGATATGTGGGTGGACCAGTTCTTAGGTATTGTTCTTACTTGAACAAACCTCCTACTTATGATTAACCCTCCCGCAAGCATCCGCAACTACGAGAAAAGTATTAAGAATAAATTCTAACCATAGCATTAAACTTTTGGATCCAATCGGTCCCTTACGAAATAGCGCATAAACTGGGGTTTAAGCTCTGTCACTCTCGCAACCCATCATCTAATTGCTACTCCACAATGCATTCCCTTAGGCCCAAATATGGTGAAGTGTCATGTAGTCGACGTTCACATGACACCACTAAGGGAATCACAACATACATACTATCAAAATATCGTACACATATCAAATTCACATGATTACTTGCAACATGATTTCTCCCGTGACCTCAAGAACAAAAGTAACTACTCCAAATGATAATCATGCTCAAGATCAGAGGGGTATTAAATAGCACATTGGATCTGAACATATAATCTTCCACCAAATAAACCATATAGTAATCAACTACAAGATGTAATCAACACTACTAGTCACCCACAAGCACCAATCTGTAGTTTTGGTAACAAGATTGAACACAAGAGATGAACTAGAGTTTGACATGAGATGGTGCTATTGAAGTTGTTGATAGAGGTTGCCCTACCCAAGATGGGAGAGTTGGTGGTGATGATGAGGATGATGATTTCCCCCTCCGGGAGGGAAGTTTCCTTGGCAGAATCGCTCTGCCAGAGGGAAAAAGTGCTCCTGCCCAAGTTCCGCCTCGAGACGGCGGCGCTCCATCCCAAAAGTCCTATCCTTATTTTTTTAGGTCAAAATGACTTATATACCAGAAGATGGGCACCAGAGGTGGGCCTGGGTGAGCACAACCCACCAGGGCGCTTGGGCTCCCTGGCACACCCAGGTGGGTTGTGCCCACCTCGTGGGGCCCCTCTAGTACTTATTTGCTCCAATATTATTCATATATTCCATAAAAATTCTCCATGAAGTTTCAGCTTGTTTGGAGTTGTGCAGAATAGGTAGCTTGACGTAGCTTTTCCAGGTCCAGATTTCCAGCTGCCGGAATTCTCCCTCTGTGTGTATACCTTGCATATTATGAGAGAAAAGGCATTAGAATTACTCCAAAAAGCATTATTATGGATTAAAACATCATAAATAATAGTAGGAAAACATGATGCAAAATGGACATATCAACTCCCCCAAGCTTAGACCTCGCTTGTCCTTAAGCAAAAACTGAAATCGAAAAACATGTCCACATGCTTAGAGAGAGATAGAGGTGTCGATAAAAACAAAATACGGACATAGAAGCATCATGTACATTATTATAACAACAACAAACTTAAACATAAGGCTCTTATCATAGAACTTTTATCATAGACTTCTCATGAATAAGTGACCATTCATCACACTATTGAGGTATAAAGCAAAATCTCTATTAGACACCAACAAACTATGTTCTCAGTCAACTTTGCAACTACAATTCATCATCTTTTTAGGAAGGGGAACATATCAGAGCCTTTAGGCAAGTCCACATACTCAACCATCATATAGTCTTCCATGATTGCTAACACTCACCACGTACACATGAGCAAAACGTTTCAACCGGACACATAGAAAATAGGGGCTTGTAATTTCATGTCCCAATGTATTCACCTGAAGGGTGATGTCAACAATAATAACTCATGCTATCTATATTCAACTGGACATATGTGCCTAGATCTTTCCTCACCACATGATGCTTGCCAAAGGAGAAAATAAAAGGAATAGAGAAAAACTTTGACTCTTTGCATAAAAGTAAATACATAAAAGTAAAAGATAGGCCCTTCGCAGAGGGAAGCAGAGGTTTCCATGCGCTTATTTGTTTGTATGCTCAACCCCTTAGTGTAAAATAACGTCACGTTGCATTGCCCCTTGTGATAGCGACCTTTATTATGCAGTCTATCATTTTTATTCTTCACCATCACAAGTTCATGCAATGCTCATTTTTCTCTTACACTAAGTGATCTCACACTTTTAGAAGCAATTTTTATTTCCTTTTGCACCGATGACAACTTACTTGAGGGATCTTGCTCAATCCCTAGGTAGCTATGGTCGACTGTTGAAAAATAAGATTTGGGTTTAAGGGTTTTTGGATGCACAAGTAGCATCTCTACTTAGTGCGGAATTTTGGCTAGCAAAGATAGGGGGCAAGCACCACATTTAAAGTATCCATGACAATATGACTTCTGTCTGAATATAAACAAACATAAACCATTAAGTTGTCTTCCTTGTCCAACGTCAACAATTTTGGCATATAATATTTTGATGAGGGCTCACAATCACAAAAGATTTCTAGGATAGTATATTTATATGTGAATCTTCTCTTCCCTTATTAATTCTTTCATGAGTTGCACCATTGACTGATGCTATGTTTGTCAATCTCTAACAAAATTTCCTACTTACACTTTTCCTTATGTGGTGTCATCACCTACCATAAGATTAGCATATGATCCTTTTTCATTTATTACCTTTCTTTTTACTTGCAACATGAAAATAAAGGAAGCAAAAACTCAAAGTAAACTTTATTATATATCTCACACACGATTACAAGGATAGATCACTAAGCAAACTCTTGAAAAGAAAGGATTGAACTAAACTTATATTCATCTAAAGCAAAAGATCGAACCAAAATAAGTAAAGGTAAAAGATAGTGGGGATGATACGATACCGGGGCACCTCCCCCAAGCTTGACGGAAGCCAATGGGAGTGCCCATACCCGATACTCAATTCTCTTTTGGTGATGAAGAAGAAGGTGGTGGTGATGAAGAGATCCTATCCTTGAGAATGAAGAGATTCTCCAACTTTAAACTCATGCTTTTGAATTCTTTTATCATGCCATCTTTTAACATTTTCTTTAAACAACTTAGCATTTTCATAAGCTTGGGTTCTCCATTCATCTAAAGAGCTAATATCAAATAACCTCTTTTCACCGACAAGTTTGAAATCATAGTTGAGTTCTTTGATTGCCCAATATGCTTTATGTTCTAATTCAAGAGGCAAATGACAAGCCTTTCCATAAACCATTTTATAAGGAGACATACCCATAGGATTTTTATATGCTGTTCTATAAGCCCAAAGTGCATCATCTAATTTCTTAGACCAATTCTTTCGGGACCTATCGATAGTCTTTTGTAAGATAAATTTTATTTCTCTATTGCTAAGTTCAACTTGACCACTAGACTGAGGATGATAAGGTGATGCAATTCTATGTTTAACATCATACTTGGCAAGCATTTTACGGAAAGCAACATGAATAAAGTGTTAACCACCATTAGTCATTAAATATCTAGGGACTCCAAACCTTGGGAAAATAACTTAAGCATTTTAATAGAGGTGTTGTGAGAACTACTGGTTAAAACAGTTTCTAACCATTTAGTAACATAATCAACAGCAACCAAAATATGTTTATGCCCATTAGAGGAAGGAAAAGGTCCCATGTAATCAAATCCCCAAGCATCAAATAGTTCAACGACAAGTGAATAATTCCTAGGCATTTCTTGACGCTTACCGATATTACCTATTCTTTGGCATTCATCACAAGATAAGACAAACTTACGGGCATCCTTGAAGATAGTAGGCCAATAAAATCCAGATTGCAATACCTTGTGAGCAGTTCTATCTCCAGCATGATGCCCTCCATAAGCTTCAGAGTGACATTTTCGTAGGATTTGTCCCTTTTCATGCTCAGGTACACAATGTCTAATAATACCATCTACTCCTTTATAAAGATGTGGGTCATCCCAAAAGTAGTGTCTTAAATCATAGAAGAATTTTTTTCTTTTCTTGGTATGTAAAGCTAGGTGGTAAATATTTAGCAAAAATGTAATTAGCATAGTCAGCATACCAAGGGGTGTTGTGAGCAACATTTATTGCAGCTAACTGCTCATCAGGAAAACTGTCATCAATAGGTAGTGGGTCATCAAGCACATTTTCAACCCAAGACAGATTATCGGCTATGGGGTTCTGAGCTCCTTTTCTATCAGTGATACGTAAATCAAATTCCTGTAGCAAGAGAACCCATCGAATAAGTCTAGGTTTAGCATCTTTATTTTCCATAAGATATTTAATAGCATCATGATCAGTGTGGACAGTTACTTTTGAATCAACAATATAAGATGCAAATTTATCACAAGCAAACACCACTGCTAAGAATTCTTTTTCGGTAGTAGCATAGTTTTGTTGAGCACTATCTAGATTTTTACTAGCATAATGAATAACATTTAGTTTCTTATGAACTATTTGTCCTAGAACAACACCAACAACATAATCACTAGCATCACACATAATTTCAAAAGGCAAGTTCCAACTAGGTGGTTGAACAATATGTGCAGAAATTAAGGCTTTCTTGAGTGTTTAAAGGCTTCTAAATAATCATCATCAAAAACAAAAGGGATGTCCTTTTGCAAAAGGTTCGTAAGAGCCCTAGAAATTTTACAAAAGTCTTTGATAAATCTCCTATAGAAACCAGCATGACCTAAGAAACTACGAATACCTTTGATATCTTTAGGACATGGCATTTTCTCAATTGCATCAACCTTAGCTTTGTCCACTTCAATACCTCTTTCAGAAATTTTATGACCCAAGACAATGCCTTCATTAACCATAAAGTGGCACTTCTCCCAAATCAAGACAAGATTTGTTTGTTCACATCTCTGCAAAACTCGATCAAGATTGCTTAAACAATCATCAAAAGACTTCCCATAAACAGAGAAATCATCCATGAAAACCTCAACAATCTTTTCACAAAATTCAAAGAATATAGCAGTCATACATCTTTGAAAGGTAGCAGGTGCATTGCATAAACCAAAAGGTGCATGTCTATAAGCATAAATTCCAAAGGGACAAGTAAAAGTGGTCTTTTCTTGATCAGGTTGAAAAACAGGTATTTGCGAAAAACCGCAATATCCATCAAGGAAGCAAAAACGTGTGTGCTTAGATAATATTTCTAGAATTTGTTCAATAAAAGGCAGAGGGTAATGATCTTTTCTAGTTGCTTTGTTTAATTTTCTAAAATCAATTACCATTATATAGCCTGTAACAATTCTTTGTGGAATACGTTCATTCTTATCATTAGGAACAACAGTAATACCTCCTTTCTTAGGAACACAATGAACAGGACTTACCCATCTACTGTCAGCTATGGGATAGATTATACATGCTTCCAGAAGTTTTAAGATTTCCGTTCTTACCACTTCCTTCATTTTCAGATTTAACCGACGTTGGTGATCAACAATGGGTGTAGCATCAGGTTCCATATTAATTTGGTGTTGACATAGAGTGGGACTAATGCCCTTTAAATCATCAATAGTATATCCAATTGCAGCTTGGTGCTTCCTTACAACTTTCAACAATCTTTCTTCTTCATATTATGAAAGGTTAGGACTAATAATAACAGGATATATCTTCTTTTCATCAAGATAAGCATATTTCAAAGTGTCTGGCAATTGTTTTAATTCAAACACAGGATCACCTTTAGGTGGATGAGGACCTCCTAGAGTTTCAATAGGCAAATTGTGTTTAAGCAGCGGACGTTGTTCAAACAAAATCGTATCTATTTAATTTCTTTCATGCATATGTAAATCATTTTCATGGTCTAGCAAATATTGTTCTAAAGGATCAGTAGGTGGTACAACAATAGAAGCAAGACCAATTATTTCATCCTCACTAGGAAATTCTTTTTCATGAAGCTTTCTACTAAACTTGGAAAAATTAAACTCATGAGATTCATCACCAAAACTAACACTGACAGTTTGTTTCTCATAGTCTATCTTAGCATTAACGGTGTTCAAGAAAGGTCTACCAAAGATAATGGGACAGAAGTCATCTTGTGGGGAACCAAGAACAAGAAAATCAGTAGGGTATTTTATTTTCCCACACAAGACTTCAACATCTCTAACAATCCCAATTGGTGATATAGTGCCTCTATTACCAAGTTTAATAGTAACATATATGTCTTATATCTCTGCGGGTGCTATGTCATTCATAATTTCTTGATATAAGGAATAAGGAATAGCACTCATGCTAGCACCTATGTCACATAAACCATGATAACAATGATCTCCTATTTTAACTGAGACAATAGGCATGCCAACAACATGTCTATGTTCATCTTTTTATCAGGTTTGGCAATTCTAGCAGCTTCTTCACAGAAGTAAATCGCATGCCAATCTACATTTCCTTCCAAGAGATTCTTAACCATAGCAATACTAGGTTCTACTTTAATTTGTTCATCAGGTTTAGGTGTTCTAATATAGCTTTTGTTGACCACAGTTGAAACTTTAGCATGTTCCTTTATCCTAATAGGGAAAGGTGGTTTCTCAATATAAGCAGTAGGAACAACTGGATCAACATTGTATAGTTTCTTCTTTAACTGGTACCGGTTCTTTAATTTCTTCTTTAATAGGTGGGTGATATTTAAACCACTTCTCTTTAGGGAGATCAACATGAGTAGCAAATGATTCACAAAAGGAAGATACTATCTCAGAGCCAAGTCCATATTTAGTGCTAAATTTTTGAAAAGCATCGGTATCCATAAAAGATTTAACACAATCATACTTAAGTTTAATACCTGAATCTTTACCTTCGTCGAGTTCCCAATCTTCAGAGTTGCGTTTAATTCTTTCCAAAAGATCCCACTGGAATTCAATAGTCTTCATCATAAAAGAACCAACACAAGAAGTATCAAGCATGGTTTGATTATTACGAGAAAGCCGAGCATAAAAATTCTGGATAATAATTTCTCTTGAGAGCTCATGATTGGGGCATGAATATAACATTGAATTAAGCCTCCCCAAGCTAGAGCGATACTTTCTCCTTCACGAGGCCAATATATATATATATATATATATATATATATATATATATATATAATTCTGATCACGATGATCTAGATGCATAGGATAATTTTTTTTATGGAACTCCAATTTCAATCGATTCCATTTCTAAGATCCAATATCATCGCATAGCCTATACCATGCCAATGATTTTCGCTTAAAAGATAAAGAGAAAACCTTGTTCATAACTTCAGCTCCGGTAAACCTGCAAGCTTGAACAATCCACAAATTTTTTCTACATATATTAGGTGCATATCAGGATGTTCGGTTCCGTCCCTTGCATAAGGATTAGCTAGCAGTTGTTCTATCATACCCGAAGGAATTTCATATTGAATATTTTCAGTAGGTGCAGTAGGTTGAGGGGTAGCTAATTGTGGTTCTGGTCGAGGTGAAGATAACCCGAACAAACCCTCAAAGGATTGTTTTTCATAGTAACAAGTGACAATAAATTTCAGCACACTATATAAATATTTCCTTACCAAATTCTACTCACCAAAGGCGCTTCCCTACCCGGCAATGGCGCCAGAAAATAGCCTTGATGACCCACAAGTGTAGGGGATCAATTGTAGCTCTTTTCGATAAGTAAGAGTATCGAACCCAACGAGGAGCAGAAGGAATTGACAAGTGGTTTTCAGCAAGGTAATGTCTGCAAGTGCTGAAATTGTAAGTCGTAAAGTAGTTTGATAGCAAGATAATTTGTAACAAGCAAGTAACGATAATAGTAGAAAAAGTGCAGCAAGGTAATCCCAATCCTTTTGAGGCAAATGACAGGCCAAAATGGTCTCTTATGATAAGCAAAGCGTTCTTGAGGGTACACAGGATTTTCATCTAGTCACTTTCACCATGTTGGTTTGATTTGTGTTCGGTACTTTGATAATTTGATATGTGGGTGGACCGGTGCTTAGGTGTTGTTCTTACTTGAACAAACCTCCTACTTATGATTAACCCTCCGGCAAGCATCCGCAACTACGAGAAAAATATTAAGAATAAATTCTAACCATAGCATTAAACTTTTGGATCCAATCGGTCCCTTACGAAATAGCGCATAAACTGGGGTTTAAGCTCTGTCACTCTCACAACCCATCATCTAATTGCTACTCCACAATGCATTCCCTTAGGACCAAATATGGTGAAGTGTCATGTAGTCGACGTTCACATGACACCACTAAGGGAATCACAACATACATACTAACAAAATATCGAACACATATCAGATTCACATGATTACTTGGAACATGATTTCTCCCGTGACCTCAAGAACAAAAGTAACTACAAATAATAATCATGCTCAAGATCAGAGGGGTATTAAATAGCACATTGGATCTGAACATATAATCTTCCACCAAATAAACCATATAGTAATCAACTACAAGATGTAATCAACACTACTAGTCACCCACAAGCACCAATCTATAGTTTTGGTAACAAGATTGAACACAAGAGATGAACTAGAGTTTGACATGAGATGGTGTTGTTGAAGTTGTTGATGGAGGTTGCCCTCCCCAAGATGTGAGAGTTGGTGGTGATGATGAGGATGATGATTTCCCCCTCCGGGAGGGAAGTTTCCTTGGCAGAATCGCTCCACCGGAGGGCAAAAGTGCTCCTGCCCAAGTTCCGCCTCGAGACGGCGGTGCTCCATCCCAAAAGACATCTCCTTCTTTTTTTAGGTCAAAATGACTTATATACCAGAAGATGGGCACCGGAGGTGGGCCTGGGTGAGCACAATCCACCAGGGCGCTTGGGCTCCCTGGCGCACCCAGGTGGGTTGTGCCCACCTGGTGGGCCCCTCTGGTACTTATTTTCTCCAATATTCTTCATATATTCCATAAAAATTCGCCGTGAAGTTTCAGCTTGTTTGGAGTTGTGCAGAATAGGTAGCTTGACGTAGCTTTTCCAGGTCCAGATTTCCAGCTGCCGGAATTCTCCCTCTTTGTGTATACCTTGCTTATTATGAGAGAAAAGGCATTAGAATTACTCCAAAAAGCATTATTATGGATTAAAACATCATAAATAACAGTAGGAAAACATGATTGGAAATGGACGTATAAGGTTGCGCCTGAATTTTGTTTGGAACATTTGCAAGGGTCCTGCGAGATGGTTAGGTAGCCTACGCCAAGTGAATCTCCTGAGGATATCGCATGAGAATGCCAAACACCAACGACCCTAGGAGGTGACGTGAACGGGACCGACCTGCCAGGCAGAGCTCGGCCGTTGGGTTTGTCGATGCTGTAGGGACGGACCCGAGCACAGACGCTGTGCCCAGTCTTCTCATGCGAAGGTCCTGAAGAAAGACAACAGGCGCGTGGCTCCCACGACAGTGAGGCGCCGGGTCATGCAACCTTACTTATCCGCCCTTGATTAGCTCATGTGAGAACAAGGCACCAAGGGCCATGGGAGGTGACATGCACGGGAGAGGGCCCACAAGACATAGCTCAACCACTTGGGTTTAGCGACGCTGCAAGGACGGACCCGAGCACAAACGTCGTGCTAGTCCTTAATCATGAGGCGGTCGCGGGCGGGTTCGCAAGGGTATACGACATTCATAGCGGTGAAGGGCTGGACAGGCAGGTGATGACATAAAGCAACTCTTGAAAGGGTAATGCAAGTTCTGATATATGCGAAAAATGATACCCACCGCAAGGCCAGACCCATACGGCTCGGGGATAATGCAGCCCGTGGGGTGCCCCCAACTGAACAAACCAAAAAGTTTTACTTGGCACCGTTGCTGAAGAAGTGTTGGAGTAGCTGAAGATGCATGCCACAGAAGCCGTTCCTCACGAGTTGTTTGGCTCCTGAGCCTCGTGAGGGTCCAGAGGCCCGGGGGGCTCGCGAGGGTTCGTCACCTCCTCCATCTGGACCACCTCGTGCCTGGCCTCGTAAGACTCCAGGACAGCCTGCATGTGGCGCTGGTGCGCAGCAGCCATGCTCGGCAGGCCGAAAGGCATGCGAACGTAGATTTGATGGGGGGCCCTCGCACCAGCCAACACGGGACGGCCAGAGGAGCTCCCGAGACATGGCTCTATTGAGCCCTGGGATGTTGACGCAGACGCACAGCTCGCTGCCATCCCCAAGGGAGGGAGCTGCGCTAGGTGGAGCGAGGCGATTGCTTTGGTGATGAACTCCTGAGAAACCGGCACCTCGTGCCCTGCGCTCTTCTCGCGGAAACGTGCGTTGAAGCATGCCTCCACATGGTGCCCGAGCGCCTCCCTTGCGATGTTGGCCAGGTCAGTGGCCCTCCAGAGGAGAGCCCCCGAGCCCGACCTGAGAAGGGTGCAAGAGGGGAAGGCGCCCCATCAGTGGGCGCGGGGCCTGAGGCACAGTCCTCAGACCTCCCATCCTCCTGAGACCCTCAGCACAGCAGCTGCTTCTTCTTCTTGGGGAAGACCTCAGGGGTGTGGATGGCGCCTTCATTATCCGGGTTCTCGACCGCCGCGGCCTGGTAGGCACGCTCGAGGGAGCACACTGCATCCTTTTCGTTGCAAGAGACCGTGATGATGCCGCCACTCCCTGGCATCTTGAGGACATTGTAGCCGTGGTGAACCGCGGCCATGAACTTGGCCAATGCTGGATATCCAAGGATGGCGTTGTACGGGAGGCGAATGTGGGCAACATCGAAGTCGATGAGATAAGTGTGGTAGTTGTTGCACTTGCCGAAGGTGACAAGGAGGCATATCTGCCCTATGGGGATGGTGGAGCCGTCGGTCACCCCCAAGAAGGGCCAGGTAGGCTGAAGCTGGTCGTATGGCACCTGGAGCGTGTCGAACATCTCGACAGAGAGGACACTGAGCCCCGTGCCACCATCGATTAGTGTGTTGGTGATGAGGACATTGCTGATGGTGGGCACGCAGAGCATCGGGAGCGCGCCGGCTATGGCCACGCCCTTGAGCTGGTCGGTAGAGTCGAAGGTGATGGCGTACTTGGACTACCTGAGTGGACGCGACACCTCGAGCTTGGGGAGGGCCGCGTTCACCTCGCGAGCGAACTGCTTGAAGACGCGATGGGAGGAAAGTGTCCGAGTGCTGCCTAGGATGCAAGCAATGGCACGAGGCTCTTGGAAGCCCCCGGCCCCATCATCTTGGTGGTGGTCGTCCTTCCTCCTTGGCGGTGGCGGCAGCGGACGAAGGCCAGCATTACCCTGAGAACGGTCCTCACGAGGCTGATCCCTCCAAGGTCCCTTGCGAGGCTGGCCCTACCGGCGATCCTCACGAGGCTGATTGCACCAGTCCTGACGGGGGTCGCGGTTGTCCCAGCGTCCCCCACCTCGGCCTCCTCCATGGCCGTAGCTGCGGCCGTTATGCTCGGGGCGCCGGCCAAGGCGCCCGTCTCGGATGGCCCTGAGCTCTTGGCAATCATTGGTGCTGTGGTTGTGCATGTTGTGGAAGATGCAGAATGGGCGACTTCCCTTGGGGGACTCTGGGTGGTCGCTACCGCGCTTCATCTTAGGTTCGTCCGCGAGCACAGCTCGGCCCTTGCGCTTCACGTCCTTGGCCTTGGCCTTCTTTTCCTCTTGATCGGCTTCCGGGAGCTCAAGGAGGGAGAGGCGACATTCCTCGGCCCTTGCGCATCTAGTTGCCATGTTGACGCCATCGGTGAACGCCGAAATAATGGCCTCGTCTGACACCTTGGGAATCTTGAGGCGAACGTTGGTGAAGCGTTGGATGTATTTGTGCAAGGTCTCCCCTGGCTACTGCTTGATGCACCGTAGGTCACCCGCAGCACGGGCGCGGTTGCGAGTGCCCTGAAAGTTTGCGATGAAGCGCTCTCACATTTCATCCCAGGAGGAGATTGATCCTGCGGGGAGGTTCAGGAGCCATGAGCGTGCGCCATCCTTGAGGGCCATGAGAAACCAGTTCGCCATGACCTTCTCATCGCTGTTGGCCGCTGATACGTCTCCAACGTATCTATAATTTTTGATTGCTCCATGCTATATTATCTACTGTTTTGGACATTATTGGGCTTTATTATCCACTTTTATATTATTTTTGGGACTAACCTATTAACCGGAGGCCCAGCCCAAAATTGCTGTTTTTTGCCTGTTTTAGGGTTTCGAAGAAAAGAAATATCAAACGGAGTCCAAACGGAATGAAACCTTTGGGAACGTGATTTTCTCATCGAATACAACTCAGGAGACATGGACCCTACGTCAAGACATGTAACATGCGGCCACAAGGTAGGGGGCGCGCCTACCCCCCCCCCCCCCCCAGGCGCGCCCTCCACCCTCGTGGGCCCCCTGTTGCTCCACCGACGTACTTCTTCCTCCTATATATATCCACATACCCCCAAACAATCAGAGCAGGAGCCAAAACCCTAATTCCACCGCTGTAACTTTCTGTATACATGAGATCCCCTCTTGGGGCCTGTTCCGGAGCTCCGCCGGAGGGGGCATCAATCACGGAGGGCTTCTACATCAACAACATAGCCCCTCTGATGAAGTGTGAGTAGTTTACCTCAGGCCTACGGGTCCATAGTTAGTAGCTAGATGGTTTCTTCTCTCTTTTTGGATCTCAATACAATGTTCTCTCCCTCTCTTGTGGAGATCTATTTGATGTAATCTTCTTTTTGCGGTGTGTTTGTTGAGATCGATGAATTGTGGGTTTATGATCAAGTCTATCTACGAATAATATTTGAATCTTCTCTGAATTCTTTTATGTATGATTGGTTATCTTTGCAAGTCTCTTCGAATTATCAGTTTGGTTTGGCCTACTAGATTGATATTTCTTGCAATGGGAGAAGTGCTTAGCTTTGGGTTCAATCTTGCGGTGTCCTTTCCCGGTGACAGTAAGGGCAACAAGGCACATATTGTATTGTTGCCATCGAGGATAACAAGATGGGGTTTTCTTCATATTGCATGAGTCTATCCCTCTACATCATGTCATCTTGCTTAAGTTGTTACTCTGTTTTTAACTTAATACTCTAAATGCATGCTGGATAGCGGTCGATGAGTGGAGTAATAGTAGTAGATGCAGGTAGGAGTCGGTCTACTTGTCTCGGACGTGATTCCGATATACATGATCATACCTAGATATTCTCATAACTATGCTCAATTCTGTCAATTGCTCAACAGTAATTTGTTCACCCACCGTAGCATACTTATGCTCTCGAGAGAAGCCACTAGTGAAACCTATGGCCCCCGGGTCTATCTTTATCATATCAATCTCCTACTACTTAGTTATTTACTTTGCTATTTACTTTGCATATTTATCATAAAAATACCAAAAATATTATCTTATCATATCTATCAGATCTCACTCTCGTAAGTGGCCCTATAGGGATTGACAACCCCTATTTGCGTTGGTTGCGAGGATTGTTTTTTGTGCAGGTGTGAGGGACTCGCGCGTAGCCTCCTACTGGATTGATACCTTGGTTCTCAAAAACTGAGGGAAATACTTACGCTACTTTGCTGCATCATCCCTTCCTCTTCGGGGAAAACCAACGCAGTGCTAAAAGAGGTAGCAAGAAGGATTTCTGGCGCCGTTGCCGGGGAGGTCTACGAAAAAGTCAACATACCAAGTACCCATCACATACCCTCATCTCCCGCATTACATTATTTGCCATTTGCTTCTCGTTTTCCTCTCCCCCACTTCACCCTTGCCGTTTTATTTGCCCTCTCTCTATCTATCCTCCCTTTATTTGCCTCTTTTTGCCCGCTTGCTTTTTGTTTGCTTGTGTGTTAGTTTGTTTGCTTATCGTTATGGCTAGTTCTTTACCTTCTGCCTCTATGTCTGAAATTGGGGATACTATTGTCAATAATAATTTTGATGCTCCTACTAAAGAACCCACTATCTCACATATAAAAAGATTCCATGTTGGTAGTGGTAATATTATTGAAAAAGGAGTTATTCAAGATTTCTTTACTTGTGTCGGTGCTTTACCCTCTATGGGTAGTTCTATCCTTCATAGAACTAGTAGTCTTGCGGACGCTATTGCCACGCTTATAGTTGAACTTGAAAGGCAATTCATGCACATGCATCCTTCCATACAAAGGATTTTCCTAGAATTTTCTAATATTGAGCATTCTTCTGTTAAGCGTGCCGTTACTATCTTTTTGGCTCATGAGTTTCGATTCATAATAAGAGAGGCCAAAGAAATCTTTGCGCATTATAGGGTGGACGCTCGCCGTCCTCCCATAGAGGCCATCCTCTTTGATCAAGAAGAAATAATGCATTTTCAATCTCTAGACTATGTTGCTTTCAATGAAAATCTTAGAAAAAGGGTGCCTAACAATGTTTTAGTTGATAGAATTTCTGAACTTAATGATGATTTGGCTATTAGAAATAATGAATTGGGATATTCTCTTGAATATAGGCTCACAAAGTTCTGTCAAAAGAATGCTTATAATGATGAATTGTTTGTGCAATATGAAGGACCGAAGGAGGAACCTATACCTCCCAAGGTTGATCTTGGAGACTTTTGTCCCAATAAATTTAGCCCTTTTGATTACTTTTGCTTGCCTCAAAGAAAACTTGCTGCTGAACGTAGAGAATATGAAATGAGTTTTAATAATCTATCGTACTATTATGGCAATACCTAGATCTATTCTTGCTTGTTATGCCTAGCTAGGGGCGTTAAACGATAGCGCTTGTTGGGAGGCAACCCAATTTTATTTTTATTCCTTGCTTTTTGCTCCTGTTTAGTAATAAATAAATTATCTAGCCTCTGTTTTGGTTATTTTTTTTGTGTTTAATTAGTGTTTGTGCCAAGTAGAACCGTTGGGAAGACTTGGGGAAAGTCTTGTTGAACTTGCTGTAAAAAAACAGAAAGTTTAGCGCTCACGAGAACTGCTGTCATTTTTATTTGGAAAGTGCTATTTAGTTAATTCTTTTTGAAGATGATTAATAGATAAATTCCTCACGTCCATAAATGTATTTTAGAATTTTGGGGGTTCCATATATTGCGCTAGATACAGATTACTACAGACTGTTCTGTTTTTTACAGATTCTGTTTTTCGTGTGTTGTTTGCTTATTTTGATGAATCTATGGCTAGTAAAATAGTTTATGAACCATAGAGAAGTTTGAATACAGTAGGTATAATACCCATATAAATAAAGAATGAGTTCATTACAGTACCTTGAAGTGGTATTTTGTTTTCTTTCGCTAACGGAGCTCACGAGTTTTTCTACTTTAAGTTTTGTGTTGTGAAGTTTTCAAGTTTTGGGTAAAGATTTGATGGATTATGGAACAAGGAGTGGCAAGAGCATAAGCTTGGGGATGCCCATGGCACCCCCAATATAATCTAAGAACACCTAAAAGCCAAAGCTTGGGGATGCCCCGGAAGGCATCCCCTCTTTCGTCTACTTCTATCGGTAACTTTACTTGGAGCTATATTTTTATTTACCACATGAAATGTGTTTTGCTTGGAGCGTCTTGTATGATTTGAGTCTTTGATTATTAGTTTAGCACAACCATCCTTGCTGTACACACCTTTTGAGAGATCCATACATGATTTGGAATTTGTTAGAATACTCTATGTGCTTCGCTTATATCTTTTGAGTTATATCATTTTGCTCTAGTGCTTCACTTATATCTTTTAGAGCACGGTTGTGGATTTGTTTTATAGAAACTATTGATCTCTCATGCTTCACTTAGATTATTTTGATAGTCTTAATAGCATGGTAATTTGCTTAAAATCCTAATGTACTTGGTATGCAAGATTAATAATAGAACTTTCTTATGAGTGTGTTAAATACTAAGAGAAGTTTGATGCTTGATGATTGTTTTGAGACATAGAGGTAATAATATCAAAGTCGTGCTAGTTGAGTAGTTGTGAAATTGAGAAATACTTGTGTTGAGGTTTGCCAGTCCCGTAGCATGCACGTATGGTAAACGTTAAGCAACAAATTTGAAACATGAGGTGTTATTTGATTGTCTTCCTTATGAGTGGTGGTCGGGGACGAGCGATGGTATTTTCCTACCAAGCTATCCCCCTAGGAGCATGCGCATAGTATCGAGGTTTTTGATGACTTGTAGATTTTTGCAATAAGTATGTGAGTTCTTTATGACTAATGTTGAGTCCATGGATTATACGCACTCTCACCCTTCCATCCTTGCTAGCCTCTTCGGTAACGTGCATTGCGCTTTCTCACATGGAGAGTTGGTGCAAACTTCGCCGGTGCATCCAAACCCCGTGATATGATACGCTCTTTCACACATAAACCTCCTTATATCTTCCTCAAAACAGCCACCATACCTACCTATTATGGCATTTCCATAGCCATTCCGAGATATATTTCCATGCAACTTTCCATCATTCCATCCATCATGACACATTCATCATTGTCATATTGCTTAGCATGGTCATGTAGTTGACATAGTATTTGTGGCAAAGCCACCATTCATAATTCTTTCATACATGTCACTCTTGGTCCATTGCATATCCCGGTACACCACCGGAGGCATTCATATAGAGTCATCTTTGTTCTAGTATCGAGTTGTAAATAAATAGAAGTATGATGATCATCATTTTCTAGAGCATTGTCCCAAGTGAGGAATATAAAAAAAGGAGAAAGGCCATAAAAAAGAGAAGGCCCAAAAAAAGAGAAAGGCCATAAAAAAAGAAAAGGCCCAAAAAAGAGAAAAAAGAGAGAAGGGACAATGTTACTATCCTTTGCCACACTTGTGCTTCAAAGTAGCACCATGATCTTCATAGTAGAGAGTCTCTCATGTTACCACTTTCATATAATAGTGGGAATTTTTCATTATAGAACTTGGCTTGTATATTCCAACAATGGGCCTCCTCAAGTGCCCTAGGTCTTCGTGAGCAAGCAAGTTGGATGCACACCCACTAGTTTCTTTTGTTGAGCTTTCATACATTTATAGCTCTAGTGCATCCATTGCATGGCAATCCCTACTCCTTGCATTAACATCAATCGGTGGGCATCTGCATAGCCCATTGATTAGCCTCATTGATGTGAGACTTCCTTTTTTTGTCTTCTCCACATAACCCCCCTCATTATATTCTATTCCACCTATAGTGCTATGTCCATGGCTCGCGCTCATATATTATGTGAAAGTTTATAGGTTTGAGATTACTTAAGTATGAAACAATTGCTTGGCTTGTCATCGGGGTTGTGCATGATGATAGCATTCTTGTGTGACGAAAATGAAACGTGACTAAACCATATGATTTTCAAGGGATGAACTTTCTTTGGCCATGTTATTTTGAGAAGACATAATTGCTTAGTTAGTATGCTTGAAGTATTATCATTTTTATGTCAATATGAACTTTTGTCTTGAATCTTTCGGATCTGAATATTCATACCACAATTAAGAGGAATTACATTAAAATTATGCCAAGTAGCACTCCGCATCAAAAAATCTGTTTTTATCATTTATCTACTCGAGGACGAGCATGAATTAAGCTTGGGATGCTTGATACGTCTCCAATGTATCTATAATTTTTGATTGCTCCATGCTATATTATCTATTGTTTTGGACATTATTGGGCTTTATTATCCACTTTAATATTATTTTTGGGACTAACCTATTAACCGGAGGCCCAGCCCAAAATTGCTGTTTTTTGCCTGTTTTAGGGTTTCGAAGAAAAGGAATATCAAACGGAGTCCAAACTGAATGAAACCTTCGGGAACGTAATTTTCTCATCGAATACAACTCAGGAGACTTGGACCCTACATCAAGACACATAACATGAGGCCACGAGGTAGGGGGCGCGCCTACCCCCCCCCCCCCCAGGCGCGCCCTCCACCCTCATGGGCCCCCTGTTGCTCGACTGACGTACTTCTTCCTCCTATATATATCCATGTACCCCCAAACGATCAGAGCAGGAGCCAAAACCCTAATTCCACCGTCGTAACTTTATGTATCCACGAGATCCCATCTTGGGTCCTGTTTCGGAGCTCCGCCGGAGGGGGCATCGATCACAGAGGGCTTCTACATCAACACCATAGCCCTTCCGATGAAGTGTGAGTAGTTTACCTTAGAGGTCCATAGTTAGTAGCTAGATGGCTTCTTCTCTCTTTTTGGATCTCAATACAATGTTCTCCCCCTCTCTTGTGGAGATCTATTTGATGTAATCTTATTTTTGCAGTGTGTTTGTTGAGACCAATGAATTGTGGGTTTATGATCAAGTCTATCTACGAATAATATTTGAATCTTCTCTGAATTCTTTTATGTATGATTGGTTATCTTTGCAAGTCTCTTCGAATTATCAGTTTGGTTTGGCCTACTACATTGATCTTTCTTGCAATGGGAGAACTGCTTAGCTTTGGTTTCAATCTTGCGGTGTCCTTTCCCGGTGACAGTAAGGGCAGCAAGGCACATATTGTATTGTTGCCATCGAGGATAACAAGATGGGGTTTTCTTCCTATTGCATGAGTCTATCCCTCTACATCATGTCATCTTGCTTAAGGAGTTACTCTGTTTTTAACTTAATACTCTAGATGCATGCTGGATAGCAGTCGATGAGTGTAGTAATAGTAGTAGATGCAGGCAGGAGTCGGTCTACTTGTCTCGGACGTGATGCCTATATACATGATCATACCTAGATATTCTCATAACTATGCTCAATTCTGTCAATTGCTCAACAATAATTTGTTCACCCACCGTAGAATACTTATGCTCTCGAGAGAAGCCACTAGTGAAACCTATGGCCCCGGGGTCTATCTTTATCATATGAATCTCCTACTACTTAGTTATTTACTTTGCTATTTACTTTGACTTTATTTTACTTTGCATCTTTATCATAAAAAAACCAAAAATATTATCTTATCATATCTATCAGATCTCACTCTCGTAAGTGGCCCTATAGGGATTGACAACCCCTATTTGCGTTGGTTGCGAGGATTTATTTGTTTTGTGCACATGCGAGGGACTCGCGCATACCCTCCTACTGGATTGATACCTTGGTTCTCAAAAACTGAGGGAAATACTTACGCTACTTTGCTACATCATCCCTTCCTCTTCAGGGAAAACCAGCGCAGTGCTAAAAGAGGTAGTAGCCGCCTCGATGCTCAGCTCATAGAGCTGGAGGAACTCGGCAGGGTCTGGGGTGCCGTCATAATGTGGCGGCAGGTCCGGCTTGAACTTTCTGGGCCACATGACGCATCACAACTCCAGGGTGAATGTGTGGCAGCCCGCCACGCTCATGGGAGCCCGCCGCAGAGGGGGAGCCTGGTCTTGGCACTCGCGCACCACCGCATCGGGTGGCACACGGTCTTGACGTGGTGGTGCTTGGAGCACACGCGCCTCTCCTTGAGGTTGTTGCACCACCTGGGAGCTTTCTTCGTCGCACGTCGGTGCCCCTGCGCGGCAGGTCGCGCCGAGGGGCCTCTCGCCTTGGCTCGAGGATGATATCTTGTCTGGGAGGTGGAGGAGGCGCACCGTGGGACACGTCGCCCGTAAGAGGTGGCAGGGGAGGCAGCGAACGAGATGGTGCTGGGGCCTCCCCAGCGGCGCTGACAAGCTTGGTGATGCGGTCCAGCCAGTCCTCGTAGAGGTCGTTGGTCGGGTGATAGTGCAGAAGCTCACGTGCCATGAGCAACGCAGCCTGCGTGTTCGCTGGCCCGTGACGAGCATGGGAAGACGAAGCAGCCACCATAGTCAGCGATGGGGTGGCGGTGTGTCCATCACGCCACACAGAAGGCTGCAGCGACGAAGCTTGCTGCTCGTGGACCGCAAGGGCGGTGGCGGTATTTGCCGTAGGTGATGGGGAAGGACAGGGGGCGTGAGGCCACCAGAAGCGCGAGCAAGAGCTTTTGAGGCATGGGGTACCGTGCCCTTGCTCTCATAGTACCGTGCTGACGAAATACACCTGGTGCTCGACGAGGGCAGAAACATCGACGGAGTGTGTGCTTGCCAGCAGTTGGGGCGTCTCTTGAGATGACGGGACCTCAAGGGCCTGTTCGCCTGTTGGGGCCTCTACCGGCTCATGAACTCCGCCTTGCTGGGCTGGTCACCTGTTGACATTGCTTCAGCCCTTGCGGTGCCCTCAGGGTCCTACATTGCCTCGGCTGGTGGCACAGCGTGGCGCGTCAGCCCCCTGGCCTGGCGCTCCTCCCGGACCGCCACTAGAGCTGCGCTGGCAGACTAGGGAGTGGCGACAAGGTAAAGCACCAGGGGCTCGAGAGGGTGAGGCGCCACCATCACCGGAGAGCTGGTCAGGTATCTCTTAAGGTCTTGAAACGCTTGGTCGGCTTATGAGGTCCTCTCGAACGGGCCCTTCTTCTTCATCAGCTTGGAGAATGGCAGGGCGTGCTCCCCCCAGCTTGGAGATGAAGCGCCCCACCGATGTCACGCAGCCTGCAAGCTTCTACATCTTCTTAAGAGTTTGTGGTGGGCTCATGTCTTCTATCGCCTTGACCTTCTCCGAGTTGGCCTTGTTCCCCATGTGGGACACGAGGAAGCCTAGCAGCTTGCCGGAAGGGATACCAAACACGCACTTCTCCGGATTGAGCCGCAAGTCCACCTGGCGCAGGCTCGCGAAGGTCTCCTCCAGGTCCTGAATCAAGGTTCTTGCCTCCCGAGATTTTACCACAATGTCGTCGACGTAGGCTTCAGCGTTCCTCCCGAGCTAATGACCCAGGGCGATGTGCATCAGCCACTGGAAGGTCGCGCCTACGTTGCGCAGCCCGAACAGCATGCAAGTGTAGCAGTATACCCCACACGGGGTTAGGAAGTCCGTCTTCTCCACATCTTCTACTGCCATCTTGGTCTGGTGATAACCCGAAAATGCATCCAGGAAGCACAACAGGTCGCATTCGGTGGTGGAGTCGACAATCTGATCGATGCGCGGAAGCAGGAACGGGTCTTGGGGACAAGCCTTGTTAAGGTTGGTGAAGTCAACACGTATGCGCTCCTTCCCGCCTTTCTTCGGCATGACGATGGGGTTCGCCAGCCACTTGGGGTACCGAACCTCGCGAATGACACCTGCCGCCTCCAGCTTGCCGGTTTCCTGGATGATGAAGGACTCCTTCTTCGTGGACTGTCACCGCGTCTTATGTTTCACGGGGCGCACATTGAGGCACACCCTCAAGTGATGCTCGATCACCCCTCTTGGGACCCCCACTAGCTGCTTGGGTTCCCAGGCGGGTACATCCTTGTTCGAGCGCAGGGACCTCACCAATGCCTCCTCTTGATTTGGGTCGAGGTTGGCGCCTATGGTGAAAGTGGCTCCTGAGGACCCATCTTCCTCGACTGGCACCTGCTTGGTTTCGGCCCAATCTTGAGTGAACAACTGCTTCTTCTTTGCTGGTGCGGCCTCCTTATCCCCTGGGGTGGCCTTGTTGGCCGGTTGTGCCACCACGACGGTTCTGAGGGCGCACTTGATCGCTGCCAGAGCCTACTTTGTATCTCCTACTACGGTGAGGACGTCCTTGCTCCCGAGCATCTTCATGAGGTTGTATGCCGGATGGGTCGCCGCCATGAACTAAGCCAGAGCCAGGTATCCGAGGATGGCGTTGTACGGAAGGCCGATGCGGGCGATGTCGAAGTCGATCAGCTCGGTGTGGTAGTTGTCGTGGGTGCCGAAGGTCATAGGAAGGCGGATCTGTCCCAAGGGGTTGGTGGAGCCGCCGCCGACCCCGGAGAAGGGCTTGCTGGGTCAGAGCCGTTGGAGTGGTACGTGAAGAAGGCTGAAAGCCTCCACAAAGAGCACGTTGAGACCCGCGTCGCCGTCGATGAGGGACTTGGTGACGGCTACACTGCAGATGGTGGGCGTGCACAACATAGAGAGCACGCCCGAGCCGACGGTGGATGCGGGGTGATCTCCCGTGTCGAAAGTAAGGTCGGCCTTGGGCGCCGCCCAACCCGGGGGATCTCCTTGCCACGCGGAGGTAGCGCCAATCTGGCGGAAGAACGACTTGGTGTGACGGTCCGAGGGTGGTGCTTGCGAGCCGCCGAGGAGGGTCGCGGCGGCGAGGGGCGCCGGTGCCGCGAAGCGCGCGATGAAGAGACCGTGCAACTCCTCCCAGGAGGTCACCGAAGATTCTGGTAGGCTGAGCAGCCAGGCGTGTGGCGCACTGGCCAGGTCCAGGGGGACCAGTTGGCCATGACCTGGTCGTCGCCTCCGGCTTCGAGGACGGCCTTCTCATATGCCTGTAGGAAGGCCGCTGGATTTGCCGCGCCATCATAGCGGGGTGGCATCTCTGGCTTGAACTTGTGCGGCCACCACACCTGCCGCAAGGTGTAGGTGAAGGCACGGATTCCCGCAGCACACCCAAAGGCGCATGCCGACCTAGCCGAAGGGGTGGCGTCCGCCATGAAGCTGGACGAAGCAAGCGGAGAATGTCAGATTTCGGGTTCCGGCAAAACCATTGAGGTTTGAACACTGGGGTGCGCACGAAGATCTCTCCTCCCCCGAGCTCTCACCCTCACCGCAATCTCAAGCCTTAGCACGTCGAAATCGCAGAACAAAGGAACACAAGATTTATACTGGTTTGGTCCACCGATGTGGTATAATACCCTACTCCAGTGTGGTGTGGTGGATTGCCTCTTGGGATGGGGATGAATAGTTACAAGGGAAGAACAGCCTCCTGAGGAGAGGTGCTCTTGTGCTTGGCGAGATTGATGCGGTCGAGGATCCTCCTCTTTCTAAGGTGGTGGCTAGCCCTATTTATAGAGGCCCGGGTCCTCTTCCCAAATATCAGGCGGGAAGGGATCCCACAGTGGCCAGTTTGAAGGGGACAGCTAGTACAGGCTATCCTGACAAAATGTGGTCTTCGCCTGCTAAAGGCTCTGGTGATGACGCCGTCTTGGGCTCCACGGTGACCTCCGTTCTGCCGTCCTGCTGGTCTTGGTCTCGTTGTACCAATATGGAAACCTTTGCTTGATGCCTCAGGACTCCGCGCCTGCACTTGCTTCTTTAATACCAAAGAGGAAACGAGGACACTGCATGCTGGCGCCTGCCTGGTGCCTGCCTGGCCTCGGTCATCATGGCTTGCATCATAGGGACCTCGTGAGGTGCCCCTTGCCTTGATCTCTCCGCCCCTTGCGAGCCAGCCTAGTGAGGCCGCCCTCGGGGAGGTCTTGCATAGTCTGCCTCGCGAGGGTCTTGAGTTTTTGCTGGTGAAGATGGGCCGTACAGGGCCGCTGGTGGAGCCACGCCGCAGGCTGCAGGCAGGCAAGTCTAGGAACCCCCGTTCCTAGGACGCCGACAGTGGCTAACCATAATTTATAGTGGCTTTGGTCCTCTTCCCCTAAAATGAAGGCAGGAAGGGATCCCACAACGGCCAAGTTTGAAGGGGGACAAATAGTACATCTTATTCTGGCGAAAGATGGTCTTCGCCTACAAAGCTTCTGGCCGTGACGTCGTGGTGGGCTCGGCGATGACCTCCGTCCTGCTTCCTGGCGGTCTTGGTCTCGTAGCATGGAAATGGAAACCTTTGGCTGATTCCTTGGGACTCTGCGCCTGCACTTGCCTCCTTAGCACCAAAGAGGGAACCTGCTATGCTGCGCCCGCTGGCGCCCGCCTGGTCTTGGTCGTTGTCGGTGTCAAAACTGGTGGATCTCGGGTAGGGGGTCCCGAACTGTGCGTCTAGGATCGATGGTAACAGGAGACGGGGGACACAATGTTTACCCAGGTTCGGGCCTCTCTATAGAGGTAATACCCTACTTCCTGCTTGATTGATCTTGATGATATGAGTATTAGAAGAGTTGATCTACCATGAGATCGTAGAGGCTAAACCCTAGAAGCTAGCCTATGGTCTGATTATATGTTGTCCTATGGACTAAACCCTCCGATTTATATAGACATCGGAGGGGGCTAGGGTTACGTAGATCGGTTTCAAGGAAGGAGATCTACATATCCGTATTGCCAAGCTTGCCTTCCACGCCAAGGAGAGTCCCATCCAGACACGGGACGAAGTCTTCAATCTTGTATCTTCATAGTCCAGCAGTCCGGCCAAAGGATGTAGTCCGGCTGTCCGGAGACCCCCTAATCCAGGACTCCCTCAATAGCCCCTAAACCAGGCTTCAATAACGATGAGTCCGGCGCGCAGTTTTGTCTTCGATATTGCAAGGCGGGTTCTTCCTCCGAATACTCCATAGAAGATTTTGAACACAAGGATAGTGTCCGGCTCTGCAAAACAAGTTCCACATACCACCGTAGAGAGAATAATATTTCCACAAATCTAATCTGCTGACACGTTTGACAGCATGACATCATACCACGGCCCGGTCATTATTTGAACCGTTTTTCTCAACCAGCTACTGCACATATAGCGAGGTGGTTTCCTTGGCATGTCTTGTTGAAGCAGAGATCGTGTACCCTTATCACGGGATTCTCATCAATACGGGTATGGGTAGCCTAACCGCGCCATCAATTACGGCATTCGGGGAATAAGAAATTTTACCAGGTAAGTGGGGAGGCGCATCGCCTCTTTCTCCCTTATAAAGGGACAAAGATTCACCCTTTTTACCCGCGCCTTCTTCCTCCTTGCTTATCCATTCTCGCACACTCGAGCTCCAACACCGAACTATGTATCCGAGCTCCAACGTCGGACTGTATCCGAGCTCCAACACCGGACCGTATCCGAGGTGTCATAGAAAACCTCGGTTCAAAAAAGTTGAAGGAGTTTAGCCGAGCTTAATGCGGGAAATGCCCTCTATGGAGCCAGCCATTCAAATCCGAGATTTATGCCGGACTGCCTCCGAGGTGATGCACCACCTCGGGGTTGGGCTGATTGTTTACTGATTTTATTTCCGATGCGTGTAAATTTATTCGCTATCAATATGTATAACTAGTAGCCCTCAAGGTGTGTGTCGGTCTAAAACCCGAGATGCACCTGAAGGATGACATAAGACCGCTGATCCCAGTAGCCACTGAGACTTGGGTTGATTTGCAAAATCGGTCTGAGGATCAACTCCTAGCTCGGCAGAATACTTCGGGACACAAAAAGCAGTGTGCAGAGTCCTCGAGACTCAGGTTGGGTGCGGCCGACCAACCTGAGGATCATAATCTCATCGAAAACTATATTGCACTTAAATTTTTGCACTGGATTGACAATGCAGTAGCCCCCGAGACACTGGTCGGGTGGCGACACCAGATCAGGGGATCGATGTGCCCCTTTAATATTAGTAAATGATAAGCCCGAAGCCCAGTAGCCCCCGAGCCCTAATGCGGGCACGGGTGGCCGAATTAAGGATCGATATCCAGAGTAAAATCACAAATTATGTGTAATGATTCTATGTATCCAAGTACTTTACATTATTAATGCTCGGATCCGCATTGTACAAAACTTTGTTGACCAACCATCGGCTTCCACCTCCTCGGCCAGTAGCCGAGGAGTGTTTGTCCTACTTTATAAAGCCTTTATGAGGGCAAAGATTTATGACAAACAAGGCAATCTGGCCATATGGTTTTATAAACAAACGTACGCAGAGAGATATGTTATATTACTGTTTAACATAAGAAATGTCTTCCAAAGAGAATAGTCCCTCTATCCGTTCCTTTCTTTGGGTTGTCATGCTAAGCATGATCATGAAACCTCAGCTCTAACATAAGGGCAAAATATTGAGAATTTAGTTTGGGAGGCCAGTTACTAGCCCCCGGTAGTGTTCGGTGACAGTTGAGGTCAAGCCGTAAACACTTCGGCCAATGTTATGAATGGCGCGTCATTTTAACACGGGGTGACCTCTATCAATCTTATAGTTTAACACAGTCATCGGATCGCTGACCAGTTTGCGCTTATTGTGACAGTCAGTTTCCGGCTTTCTCCAGTGAGGTGCTTAACCATGCTAGCTGGAAGCACATCCCAGTGGTTCTCCCTTTGCGCACCTAGCCGAACAAAGCGGAACGTAGGAGGCAAGTACAGGAGCCGGGCAACCCAACTATTGACCGAAGACACAATTCGAAACCGATGCATATATAGCAATATCCGAGAATGTTTTTGCCGAATCTCTAAAGGTGTCTGGTGTTGCACTGCGAGACTTATGCTGAAAACACACAAATAGTTTAAAAGTGCCATAAGCTTGGAAAACCAAAAATGTCAGTAAAAACTTGACGTCCGAACAAGATCAAGTGTTCGGTGCCAATCCGGAAATTGGAAAAAAAATTGTGCTTCTGTCGTGCTTTAACATGACACATCCGATCTCAAGACTTGACGCGGGTCGGCCTACGGCTTCAAGCCCCTTATCCTAAAGGCAGAGTACTTCTTCGAGGCCAGTTCAGCGAACTAAACTCGAGTGGCTTTTTAGAGAGAAGATAGGCTATTCGTCTATTAAATGTACACTCGAGTCGAAAAAGGAGTGGTAGAAAAAGACTTTGCAACGACCAAGAAGAAAACACATTTACTATAAAACAGCTCATATAAATTTTAAGAGCCCCCAAGTGACTTGGGTAAAAGAATTTTATGCATAATGATTGTATGTACCGAAGTACTTACATCATATCTGTGTTCACCCGAACTTTAAACGCGTCTTAACCGACCGTCGGCTTCTCCCTCTTGGGCCAAGGGCCAAAAAGTGTCATGTACTCCACCTGTCGAGAGTATCGACAGTGTTTTGGATGACCAGGCAATCAGGCCATAAGGCTGTAACAGGCAAAGCGCGCTCAGGGAACTTATGCTATATTACTGACGAAGTGTAAGAAGCATCTTTGAAGAAAATAGTACCCCCACCGATACCTTTCTTCGGTGCTCATTATTACTATGAGACTTGTGCAATAGATTTTTTTTACTCATGAGTTTCGTTGTGTGCCGACCATGATTGAAAACAATAAGAGTGCTAGCTTTCGGCTTCACCCAGTCTGAGGTCAGAGCTCGGATGACCCGATCGTGACAATCGCAGAGGTGCTCCCTTTACTCCCTAGACGGACAATCAGGAACATAGGGGTAAGCACAGGAGCCAGGCAACCCAGCTTGCAAATCGCATAGGTCAATAAGGTGCATATTGTGGCGTAATACACGAACAAGAAACGAAGCCGTACAAGTATAATCATATGCAAGAGGAAAAGCTCCATCAAGGGAGCCCCCAAATAAATGGGGTATTTGAACATGTGCGTCACAAACAAAGTTTTGACAAGGGACTTTGTCACAAACAACTTTGTGCCAAAAAGTATAATGCTTGGTCGAACCAAACAAAATTTAAAACTGAAAGTTTTTGAGCATGAAAGCAACTTAGCTGGTTAATGTGCTCGGTGTTGATGACGCGATTCGGGCTTGTGGCGGGACGAAGACGCCCATTGATCTGTGATAGATCCAACAAGGTCCGCAGTCCTCGTCATGGCCGAGGTCCCAGCCCCCAGGCCCGAGGTGTCCGAGCAAGGAGTTCGGCACTCCGGAGTAGTGACCACCTAACACAGTCAAAATCGATTACCTGCACACATAAAACAGTGCGGTCCAGAAAATAATATATATATATATATATATATATATATAATCCTTGCATAATTGCTTTACACAAAAATAATTTATTTAAAGAAACATGGCATGGCGCCGAAGCCAATGTCGATGCAGGGCGTCAGCGTGACATAGTGAAGGCGTGACAGAGCCTGAATTTGCAGGGCGGTCCGGTCTCCAGATGCGGCGTTCGCCGAACTATGTACGGAAACTGACTGAACCACCACGCGACCGTTTTTAATGTGGCCGCCATTCGATAGACCTATGTATAGATGATGGAACAAACCAGAGTAATAATTCCTTAAGAAAAATAAACCTACCAAGCAAAAATTGTTAGGATTAATAGCACCTGGTTTATTTGTTGTAGCATTCCGAAGAAAAGTGACTCCCAAAATCGGGAATCGATCCGCACACTCATTGCCTGATGGGCGATAAAGCGATGGCCTGGTGATGCTGGCAAAGTTTGGCTTGCTGATGCGAAGCCCTCGGTCCAACTAACGTGACGAAGCTGGTCGGCTAGTGACGCCGAAGTCACCAGAGTATGTTGATGAAGAAATAGCCAAGTCCCCGGTCTAGCTGAGGTGACGGAGCAGGCCAGTGAGGAGTTGTTGTAGCTGCCATGTCAGCCGAGGTGTTGAAGTAGTTCGGTGTGATGGACATTGGCTCGAAGAAGCAACAGTGTGGCCATGCCAACCCAGGTCGCAACTTGTGACGCGGCCAATGCTGGTTTGATAAAGTGACCATGCGGCGATGCCGGTGTGCCTGCTTTGTGTGGTCCGTGGGGCGGCGATGTTGGTGATGATTTAACCTTGGCGATTCCGAACTATTATTCGGCTCCCCGAGGTGAGGATCCTAAGAAGTTGAGCTCGGCTTAAAAAGCGACGACATGTCTAGTGCAGGTCGGCAGTCATGGAGCTATATTGCTGGACTGATTTGACACCAGCGTGATGGCGAAGATTACCTCAGAGAAGGATTAAAATTTTATGGGCGTGTGTTAAATATAACGCACAATACCTTAGAAGAAAATTCTTTTTAAAAGGGTTGTCAAATATCACGTTCATAAACAAACATGAATTCTGGTCGGATCCATATTAGCACAGAAAACAGATCTGAAAAGTGATGCACTAATCAAAAGATTTCCGGAGTTTGGACGGTCGGATCGAGCTGAAATTTTGAGGGGTGGTAGATATGGGAATTCCACAGCAGATGAACGGTTGGATCTTCCAAAGGACTTCCGAGCTGGGCTGTGGAGACCACGCCCTAAACTCGTCCAGATTCCCGTCTGGATTTGACACGGCTCCGGTAATATCATAGATCGTCAGAGATTCCTCCATCGGAACTCGACGAAATTTTCCAGGGCTGTTGTAGACTCGATTCCACACAATTCCACCAAAGCGATCATTAAAACGATACTCGAGGAGGCGGTGGTGGCGGATACGTGTTCGCTGTCCAGAAATGGCACGGTCGCCTGAAGGCAATGTTGACGTTGAGCCCCCGAGCTCCATAGATAATTCCTCCATGATCTTGATAGAGATCAGAGTTGGTGTTGATGAAGGCCCTCGTCCGAACATGAGAATCGGAGGCAGGGCACAGTCCTCGGTCAAGCCAATGTGACCAGTCGAGCCGGTGACGAAGATGTCGATGTCGCAGTTAATCTGCAGACGAGCAATCGATCCTTTTGCCGATCACACAGCGGAACTCTCAATGAAAGCACCAATGTCGGTGTCAAAACCAGCGGATCTCGGATAGGGGGTCCCGAACTGTGCGCCTAGGATCGATGGTAACAGGAGATGGGGGACATAATGTTTACCCAGGTTCGGGCCCTCTCTATGGAGGTAATACCCTACTTCCTGCTTGATTGATCTTGATGATATGAGTATTACAAGAGTTGATCTACCACGAGATCGTAGAGGCTAAACTCTAGAAGCTAGCCTATGGTCTGATTGTATGTTGTCCTACAGACTAAACCCTCCGGTTTATATAGACATCGGAGGGGGCTAGGGTTACACAGAGTCGGTTACAAGGAAGGAGATCTACATATCCGTGTTGCGAAGCTTGCCTTCCACGCCAAGGAGAGTCCCATCCAGACACGGGACGAAGTCTTCAATCTTGTATCTTCATAGTTCAACAGTCCGGCCAAAGGATATAGTCCGGCTGTCCAGAGACCCCCTAATCCAGGACTCCCTCAGTCGTCATGGCTTACGTCATCCTGACTTCACAAGGTGGGCGCTTGCATAGGAATCTCCGCTCCTCGGGAGCCAGCCTAGGGAGGCCGCTCCCTCTGGAGGTCTTGGCGTCGTCCGCCTCGCGAGGCTTGGCTCCTCGCGAGAGTCTTGTGGCGTCGATGCTGAAGATGGGCCATGCCAGGCCGTTGAAGGTGCCACGCCGTGGGCCACAGGCAGGCAAGTCTGGGTACCCTAGTTCCCAGAACACCGACAAAGAGAAAGTATGTTAGCTTATGCCTCTCCCTCATATAAAATTGCAATAATAATTACTGGTCTAGTTAACGATTGCCTAGGGACAAATAACTTTCTTGTGACAAAAAGCTCTCTACGAAAACTAACTTAGTTTTTTCTTTATCTAAACAACCCCTAGTTTTTATTTGCGTGCTCTTCATTATCTTGCAAACCTATCCTACAACACCTTCAAAGTACTTCTAGTTTCATACTTGTTCTAGGTAAAGCGAACGTAAAGCGTGCGTAGAGTTGTATCAGTGGTCGATAGAACTTGAGGGAATATTTGTTCTACCTTTAGCTCCTCGTTGGGTTTGACACTCTTAATTATCGAAAGAGTCTACAACTGATGCCCTATACATGTGGGTTATCACTGGTAGAGGGCCCGTCGGACGTCCGGTGTACTCCGTAGTCCGGGCGCGTAGAGTGTCGGACGTCCGGTGGCTTTCGGTTGTCTGGCAGCTGTAGACTCCGCAGCTCTGTCTTCTTCCGTCTTCGCTTCTACAGTTCCGTCACAAATTGTGTAGGTGTTCATTGGCGCTTGCACTCCTCCTCATTGTCCGTGAAGCTTTGGCAATACCTATGCATGCACACGAGAGGAATGCCAAGTAGTATACCATCCTCGAAGGGGTCAAGTGAACATGTGTAAAGAAGATGATTCACCTTTGTGCATGTTAAGTAGATGTCCCACATGTCACTTGCCAAACAGGATCTAGACATGGTAATGTCCATAGGATGCTCCGCATCATCTCCCCCTCCCCTTGGGAAAGATCCAACCTCGAATCGAAAACCAAATCACCATGGTAAAGAGATGGTGTCGTCGTGTAGAAGTGGACACTCACCGTGTATTCGTCATCTTGACGCTCGAAAAAGGCACTCTCCAATGTCGCACCGACTTGTGATTCCTTCAAAAGGAGCAAGGACAACAAACACTTGAAAAAACAAATGTGGTGAGCGTTAGCGCTAAACCAAGCATTCAAGTGGTGATTCACCCAACAAGTGTCGTCATCATGCAAAGGATATGGTTTGGCAAAGTATTGTGACATGGCATGTAATCGCATAAATTGAGAACAATCAAGGACATCATGGAAACAATCATCCAAGTGTGAGGTAGAGATGCTAATATGTGTGTCAAGTGGAGAAGCATCTACTTCAAGGTCATAGCAAACATGCATAAAGCGCTCAACAAATGGTCTATGGTACGCATAGGGAGCATTCACCACACCAAATAAAATGAAGTGTCTAAACACATGGTTCAAGTGCAAGACAATCCAAGCATAACATGCATAGGGTGTAGTAAAAATCGTGTGGCACTCAACACAATAGAAAGAGCAATTGTTCATCATGTGTGAGGCAATCAAGTCAATCATGTGACAAGCAATGGGACATGGCATATGTGAAGAGATGACATTGTTGCAACCAAACATGTGATAGGAGCAGGTAATCCAAGAATTGGATGCAACACACAAGGTATATATGTCATGAGGCAGGGAAAGGCGAAAATGACAAGTTGAAGCAAGATCTGTAGCATGTGCGCAATCAAGTTGTCTAAGATGGCCAATAACTCTCATGGTGCAAGCAACACAAGTAGTATGATCCATGATATCCATTCTCAAGAAATATGTCACCTTGAAGGCATGTCCTTGTGCATTCTTCGCAATGTCGAAGTGGTAGCAAATGCGTTGTAGAAGCGCATCGGTCAAAGATGGATTGCTCTCAAGAGCTCGAATGGTCAACTCACGTGAAGTGGAAGTCGACATGAAGTCCAGGTATCCTACACATGCACGCAATAAAGCAAAGAACGTATGCGCATGGTAGATAAATACATCATCCATCATGATGGTTATCTTCTCTTGCACATAACCATTTGTAACAAAAGTGCATGAATAATATGATGCAACAATGTGCATATTCATGTCACTAGCATATGGTGCAAAGAGGGAAGACAAGCATGCTTCATAAGAATTATGTCCAAATCTCCAAATATATGCGGGAATGCTATGGGGCAATCTGATTATCAAGACTAAAGGCATTGGTGCACTCAATACATGGAAAATCATCTAGCATGCGAGAGGCAAAAATATGGAGAGATATGACAAGAAGCAATAACAATCATGTGCAAAGCATACCAATAGTGGAGATCAACCACATGAAATGAGCAAGTATGAATCATTGGTGATGCGACAAGGCAAGCAATCATAGTAATCAAATCATGCAAGCTAGTAGTGCAAAGATGCAACATACTAGAGGAAATCGTGGCAATCATGTCATGGGATCAAATAATAGGTATAGACAATGCACATGACAGATCGCAAGCATGAAAGCAAATCATGGTCAAAGTACCACCATAGGCATGGGGTAAAAAGCAAACATGGCATTAACAAGAAATATCTCTACCAAGCTTGCAAATACACATACAAGTACTAGGATCAATCATCATGTGTAATGCAAAGCATGGGTCACAAATGCATGACAAAGGCATATGAATTATCATATCAAGCATAGTGAACATGGAAATATGGGAAAAATGATACATAATGGACAATAACCCGTAACCATGTGAGGGCCATGTAGAAGAAATGCGCGGAGTATTTGCACACTGGGAACTGTGTGAAAGCCAATCCACGGGATCCCAAGTCATCGTTGCTCTCTAGAGCTCGTTTTGTCAACTCATGGGGTTGCGAGGTTGACAAGTATTCATGGGTACCTACACAAAAGTGACACAAACCGAAGAAATTTTGTGTGTGGTAAATGTACACATCATGCATCATGATGTGTATGTGCACACGAGAGTTAGCACAAGATAAGCGTCGCTCAAAAAAATTGGAAGCATGGTATAGAACATGTCATCCATCATGAAAGTATAGTTGGTATGTATAACACGATGGGGACACAAATTGAGCATGCAAGTATATGGCACAACAATAGCATTATCATTCATGGGAGCATATTGTGCACATAATTATTGGGATCATGCAATGGATGGGAGTGATCAAAATCTCCAAAGATGCATGAGGAAACTATGGGGGTCTTCTCGTGAGCAATATCGGAAACATCATATGGAGAAAATGAACAACATCCAAAACAATACATATAGAAAGCTAGTTGGTCATGCCATGGCATATGATTGAAATGATGCAAAGGGAGCATATGAGTATCATCACAAGAGAAACAAATGCAAGTAACCATGGGCTTGTCATCTATTCCATGTGTGCAAATTGGGTTTATTTTGATGGCATATGCATAGTTACTACGAAGAGATTGCAAATTGGACATATTGTTGATCTCATGCATGGCATATGATAAGTGAAGCGGATTGTCAAACATGATGTGACCTAAAGAATTGTTACAATAAATCCTATGTAACATGGCATCACAACTAATAGACTCCACATGGAAGTCATCAAACTCATTATAAATGGGTAAATCATCGCATGGGGAAGTCATAATAGCATGAAGCATGGCAATAGGGGGGGTCAACATCATGCAAGCAATCAATGTCCACTAGTGGGATTAGTGCATCACCTTCACCTATGTTACCTTTGTCATCATAAATGGGTAAATCATCTCATGGGGAAGTCATAATAGCATGAAGCATGGCAATAGGGGGATCAACATCATGCAAGCAATCAATGTCCACTAGTGGGATTAGTGCATCACCTTCACCTATGTTACCTTTGTCATTCCACTCATGTGGTGTAGGTGAGGTGGGAAAGACCAAACTGTGGTCATCATCTTCATCTTTATGGAACCATGTGGGGGTGCATCATATTCCACCATGGCCATCGTCTTGTCCAAAGGAAGGACAAAGTCGTCGAGGATCGGTGCGTCATCATAACTAGGACCTAGCACCAAATGAGAAGAAACAATGGAGGTAGAGATTAAGTCGTTAGTGTTGAAAGTGGCCTCACATGACCTATCAACTATCACACTCTCTCTATGTGGCGGCTCACTAACTCCCTCAAAATAGGTGCACTCAAACTCACATATGGTGGAGTCACTCATCTCACTCAACTGGTGGGGGTTGTGGCTCTCCTCACATGGGAATTGGGGAACGCATCATATATGGGGTTAGTGGTGAAGTCACTCTCACTCTCAATATGGTGTCAAAAGTCACTCAAGTCATCATACGTCACCATGGTCGAAGGGAAAATCCCGTGCTCAACCATCTCGATGTCGTCGCTATGGATGAAGGCCGAAGATGGCACATCACCACTCTCCTCTGTGACTGAAGGGAAAATCCCATGCTCGATCATCTCATCACCGTCGCCATGGATGAAGGCCGAGGATGGCACATCATTACTCTCGCCTCCAAATATGGAAGCATCATCCTTACTCGCCACCTTGTAGCTCGCCTCCAAAGCATATTCCTTCAGAGACTCTGTAGTCGTATTCATCGCCGCGCCGTCTTCAAAAGAGTCATGCTAGACTTAGCATCATCAATGCCACAAAGAGGGATGGCGGTGAAGTCGAACTTGGGAGCGTCGTCTTGGAGGTCGTCTGGCTTGGACATCTTGGTGGTACTATCCTCATGCTCGTTGTCGTGGAGCTTGGTCATCGTGAAGTGTGCTTGGGGTGGAGAAGCCTTGGCCTTCATGAGTTCTCGTTTCGCCTTGAGAGCCCCAATGTAGTTGTCATCAAGGGACTTGTAGTTCTCCATTAAGATAGTCTTGTAGATGTCATTGTTTAATCCCATCATGAAGTGGAACTTCATCGATATGGGGTCATGCACGTCGGCTTGTCGCAAGGCTTTCTTCATCTCCTTGAAGTACTCGTTGATGGACTTGGATCCTTGTATGGTGTTCTCTAATTGGCATAGAAGATGTTCCGTGTAGGTGGAAGGCACGAACTCTCTCCGCATAGCTTTCTTCATCTTGGGCCAACTCATGTCGAAGCTCTTCGAAGGTGTATGAAGCCACCATGTCAACGTGTAGTCGTGGAAGTTACTTGTGGCACACTTCACTTGATCTCTGGAAGGAACTTGAAGTAGCTTGAGATAGTCATCCATCTTGCGCTACCACTCGAGATACTCCTCGGGGTCTTGAGTTCCATAGCAAGGAATCTCATGGTTGATGTCGAAGTCATAGTAGCTCGTGGAAGTCGCCGACTTGAGCATTGGGAGCTTCTCTTGTGTGTAATCTTGAGGTTCTTGTTGGCGAAGATGTCGTATATGCGAAGGAGAATATGCCTTCAAGTCGCATGGAAAAGATGCTAATGTAGATGGTGAATTCGTAGAGAGGTGGTTGATGTTGAGCTCATGACCTTCATGTTCTCATCGATGATGGTGTCGATGCCGATGTGATCTTGCTGGTGATGGAAGCTCAGAAGGATGTGTACTTGAGCACCTTCTCGATGAGGAAGATCTCTTGTAGCACTTGATGAGGGCTTTGATCTCCTTTATTTGAGCATCCATCTTGGTGTCGATGAAGTTTTTCGTGCCATCGAACTCGTCATTTTTGTTGTAGACCGAAGGAGGTGTGCTTGGCCTATCCATCACAAGACTCGAGCAAAGGTGAGTAGGAAATGAGATAAACAATACCAAGCTACCTTTCCCCAAAGTTAAGGATGTATCCTATTTCACACGATGTGAAATGAAAGAATAGTGAAATTGGTACCGGACTTGCTCACTCACACCTACAAAGTTAAGGTTATCGAGAAGCTTGGTTAGGACAAGTGGGACAAAAATTTGATGCAATTGTTAGCAAGAGTCAATAATGTTGAAAGAGATTCACAAATTCGCAAGTGAAACAAGTAGGCCAATGCTACTTCTTGAGCTTGCGTTGGTTTTTCCCTTAAAGAGGACAGGGTGATCCAGCAAAGTAGAGATAAGTATTTCCCAAAGTTTTGAGAACCAAGGTATCAATCCAGTAGGAGGTACGCGCAAGTCCCCAATCTATGCACCTGCACAAACAATCAAACACTTGCACCCAACGCAATAAAGGGGTTGTCAATCCCTTGACGGTCACTTGCAAGGATGAGACCTGATAGAGATAGATATAAAAGATTACTAAAATGTAAAACAAAGTAAAAAACAAATAAATTGCAGTGAGGTATTTTTGAGTTTTTTGGTTTATAGATCTGAAAATAAATGATGGAAAATAGACCCAGGGGCCATAGATTTCACTAGAGGTTTCTCTCTTGAATTAAAACAATAAGGTCACTTACAAGCTCTTTGTTCACTCTTTTTGCTTAAAAGCTTATTTTTTATGGCCACTATGCTAAATGCACAAACCAAGATAGCAATTGTGTATATGAGGGAAAAATCTTGTGACACAAGATATGATATGATGATACCAAGATGAGGTTATCAAGATGATATGATATGTATGCAATGGAAGTTGAAGATCGATGATCACTAAAGTGCACAAGTAACATTGCCGGCAATACTCAATGGCTAGTATCGATAGGCAAGTGAGGCAAGATGGGCTTGGGGGTTAACAATGCAATGGCAAGGGAATATACAATGATGTCATCGAGGTTACCGTCCATGGCGATGATGAGTGGCGGTGTTCTTGATGTAGAACCGTTCCTAATTAGTCGAAACACCTTAGAAAACGAAAAAACCGCGAAATCAAAATATCAAATGTCAAATGGTGGTAGCGAAATGTGGTGGTGGTGTTGCAGAAGCTCAAAGGGATTGCGGAAATGCAATGATGGGTTATGCGAGTCGAAGTTGAGGTCACTGTCCCTAAGTAGCCGAAACACCTTAGAAGACACAACCCACAACTCAAACAAGCTCAAACAAAAATTGGGTTAAGTTGGGGTGGTGGAAGTGTATGGTGGGCGAGGTTATGCGGAAGTTATGGTGGTAGATGATGAATAAGTAACCATCCTAAGTAGTCGAAACACCTTAGGAGACTTGAATCACTACTCAAGCAACCAGAGATGCTATAAGGAACAAAATGGGTTAGGTTGCGGAAGTCGCTGGCGGTGTAGCGGATGAGGTGAAGGCCCTAGGCAAAGATGCCAAAGTTCAAAAAAATTGATGGAGTCAAATGATATTGGAAGTATTTTTGTGGCATGGGGGATGTCAATAGCTTCAAAACAAGCTAAAGAACGTCAAATTGGAGTTCAGATGAATTAGTTATGGGTGAATCAAGAATTAGCTGAAATCAATATCTACAGGGATCGGACGTCCGGTAAGTGTCGGATGTCTGGCGGACGGACATCCGGAAAATTCGGAAATCCATTAATTTCGGTTCTGTAGGGTGTGATGTCTAGTTTTCTAGGACGGTAGCAAATTTCCCTCAAGTGGATGACCTAAGGTTTATCAATTTGTGGGAGGCATAGGATGAAGATGGTCTCTCTCAAACAACCCTGCAACCAAATAACAGAGATTCTCTTGTGTCCCCAACACACCCAATACAATGGTAAATTGTATAGGTGCACTAGTTAGGCGAACAGATGGTGATACACGTGTAATATGGATAGTAGATATAGGTTTTTGTAATCTGAAAATATAAAAATAGAAAGGTAACTAGTAGTAAAAGTGAGCGAAAACGGTATTGCAATGCTTGGAAACAAGGCCTAGGGTTCATACTGTCACTAGTGCAAGTTCGCTCAACAATGATAACATAATTAGATCATATAACAATTCCTCGACGTGCAACAAAGAGTCACTCCAAAGTTCCTATCGTAGAGAACATAAGATGAAATTTCTTGTAGGGTACGAAACCACCTCAAAGTTATTCTTTCCGATCAATCCATTGAGCTATTCCAATAAGTGTCACAAACAACCCTAGAGTTCATAGTAAAATAACACCATATGATACACATCAATCAACCCTAATGTCACCTAGATACTCCAATGTCACCACAAGTATCTATGGGTCAATTATACGATATGCATCAAACAACTCTAGATTCATAATATTCAATCCAACACAAAGAACTTCAAAGAGTGCCCCAAGATTTCTACCGGGGAAGCAAGGACAAAAACATGCATCAACCCCTATGCATAGATTACCCCAATGTCACCTCGGGAATCCGTGAGTTGAGTGCCAAAACATACATCAAGTGAATCAAATGAACACCCCATTGTCACCACGGGTATCCCACGCAAGACATACATCAAGTGTTCTCAAATCCATAAAAGTTCAATCCGATAATAGTGAAACCTCAAAGGTAAAACTCAATTCATCACAAGAAGATAGAGGGGGAGAAACACCATATGATCCAACTATAATAACAAATCTCGCGGTACATCAAGATCGTGCCAAATCAAGAACACAAGAGAGAGAGAGAGAGAGAGAGATCAAACACATAGCTACTGGTACATACCCTCAGCCCTGAGGGTGAACCAAAAGTATAGGGATCTATCGTAGTCCTTTCGATAAGTAAGAGTGTCGAACCCAACGAGGAGCAGAAGGAAATGATAAGCGGTTTCCAGCAAGGTACTCTCTGCAAGTACTGAAATAAGTGGTAACAAATAGTTTTGTGATAGGATAATTTGTAACGAGCAACAAGTAACAAAAGTAAATAAGGTGCATCAATGTGGCCCAATCCTTTTTGCAGCAAAGGACAAGCCTGGACAAACTCTTATATGATGTAAAGCGCTCCCGAGGACACATGGGAATATCATCAAGCTAGTTTTCATCACGTTCATATGATTTGCGTTCGGTACTTTGATAATTTGGTATGTGGGTGGACCGGTGCTTGGGTGTTGCCCTTACTTGGACAAGCATCCCACTTATGATTAACCTCTATTGCAAGAATCCGCAAATACAACAAAAGTATTAAGGTAAACCTAACCATAGCATGAAACATATGGATCCAAATCATCCCCTTACGAAGCAACGCATAAACTAGGGTTTAAGCTTCTGTCACTCTAGCAACCCATCATCTACTTATTACTTCCCAATGCCTTCCTCCAGGCCCAAATAATGGTGAAGTGTCATGTAGTCGACGTTCACATAACACCACTAGAGAAGAGAGAACATACATCTCATCAAAATATCGAACGAATACCAAATTCACATGACTACTAATATCAAGACTTCTCCCATGTCCTCAGGGACAAAAGTAACTACTCACAAAGCATAAACATGTTCATAATCAGAGGGGTATTAATGTGCATATAGGATCTGAACATATGATCTTCCACCAATTAAACCAACTAGCATCAACTACAAGGAGTAATTAACACTACTAGCAACCTACTAGCACCAATCCCGGACTTGGAGACAAGAATTGGATACAAGAGATAAACTAGGGTTTTGAGATGAGATGGTGTTGATGAAGATGTTGATGGAGATTGCCCTCTCCTGGTGAGAGGAGCGTTGGTGATGACGATGGCGATGATTTACCCCTCCGTGAGGGAAGTTTCCCTGACAGAATAGCTCCGCCAGAACCCTAGATTGGTTCTGCCAAGCTTCCGCCTTGTGGCGGCGGAGTTTCGTCCGAGAAGATGGCTTATTATACTTTTCCCATCGAAAGAGTCCATATAGCAGAAGATGGTCACCTGAGGGCCATCAGGGGGCCCATGAGGTAGGGGGCGCACCCAGGGGGTAGGGCGCGCCCCCACCCTCGTGGGCAGGGTGTGGCCCCCCTGGTGAAGTTCTTGCGCTCAGTATTTTTTATATATTTGGAAAACATCATCTGTGAAGTTTCAGGACTTTTGGAGTTGTGCGGAATAGGTCTCTAATATTTGCTCCTTTTCCAGCCTAGAATCCCAGCTGTCGGCATTCTCCCTCTCTATGTAAACCTTGTAAAATAAGAGATAATAGGCATAAGTATTGTGACATAATGTGTAATAACATCCCATAATGCAATAAATATTGATATAAAAGCATGATGCAAAATGGGCGTATCAGAGAGCGACGGGATGATGAAGATGGCCTCCGGTGATGATTTCCCCTCCTGCAGGGTGCCAGAACGGGCTCCCGGTTGGTTTTTCGTGGCTACAGAGGCTTGCGGTGGCGGAACTCTGGATCTAGGTGTAACGCCCCGGACACACCCGCCGGTGGTCTTTACTCCTGGTGGGATCTAGACTGGCCCCACAGATCAATACTAGTCTTTTCTGCGCACTTTGTCCTCACTCATGCGCACTCGGGAGCAACTTCCCGGTCGGTCACCCATCCTAACACTACTCCAAGTAGAGCACGTGCGAATGGGCTCCCAGAAAAGAAGGAATTCCTTATTGATATGAGTAGTCTATCATCCCTAATAAGCCAGGCCATCACATACACCCCCACACAGAGTAACCGACATCCTCGTCGGGCCACAGGAACGTTCCATCTTGGCACATATGTCTGTGCTTCCAGTCTAGTACATGTGCCATGTCGTGTGCCACGACGGGTCACAAATGTCATGAACAACATGACCACGCACCTGTCTGCAACCATCCGTGTAACCGCGAGGGTCGGCTCTGATACCAACTTGTAACGCCCCGGACACACCCGCTAGTGGTCGTTACTCCTGGCGGGATCTAGACTGGCCCCACAGATCAATACTAGTCTTTTCTGCACACTTTGTCCTCACTCATGCGCACCCGGGAGCAACTTCCCGGTCGGTCACCCATCCTGACACCACTCCAAGTTAAGCACGCTTAACTTTGGAGTTCTGTGTGAATGGGCTCCCAGAAAAGAAGAAATTCCTTATTGATATGAGTAGTCTATCATCCCTAGCCAGGCCATCACACTAGGTTTCTTTTCGGGGGTTTCTATATTTATAGGAATTTTTGGCGTCGATTTCACATCAAGGGGGTCCACGAGGCAGCGGCAAGACAGGGGGCGCGCCCTCCAGCCTTGTAATTGCCTCGGGACTCCTTTGGCCCAACTCTTGTGCTTCGGGGGTCTCTTTTGGTCCATAAAAAGCACCATAAATTTTCAGCCCATTCCGAGAACTTTTATTTCTGCACAAAAAATGACACCATGGTAGTTCTACTGAATACAACGTCAGTCCGGGTTAGTTCTAATCAAATCATACCAAAATCATATAAAATCGTTGTAAAGATGGCATGAATACTTCATAAATTATAGACACGTTGGAGACGTATTAGGGTGGCACCGATCATCCAGATGGTGTGGGTCGGCCGGTGTTTCGGGAGGGTCCGGTCGTCCGGTAAACGCGGTCGTCCGGTGGGTCGGGGTCAACTCTAGGTCCGAGATTCGGGACGTGATTTTGGGTGGAAATTTGGGATTTTGGGGTCAAAATTGATGAGATTTCATGGATGGAAAGTGGGGAAAAGATGGGGGAAGGCTAGGTCCACTTGAAACCAAGCAAATCCATGGATCGAGTCCAACAAAACATCATCAAACCAACAAATCACAAAAAAAATTGGGGATATTTTTGGTGGGGATTTTCGAAATTTAGGACGAAATCAAGCAAAATTACACTACTAGGGAAAACCTTATATGCATTACTTTAGCAGTAGAGATGGATAAAATGGGGCGCTCCTGCTACTTAGCAGTAGCGCCACGTGCTACTGCTATGTAGTTTATCTTCTCCACACCGTCACCCCTCATTCTCCCCCACTCCCACTCTCACTCTCCCACGCACCCCATTGTTCACCGCCGCCGATGTTCGGCCCGCCCCTGCCACCGCATTGCCGCCGCCATCCTCGCTCCTCCTTCCTTGGTATGCACCCTCCTCCCACCGCGCTCTCCTCCGGCCAAGCCCTCCGCAGGCATCCCTGCTTCCATCGCCCTCATCCTGTGTAACACCCTGGATGTAATTTACCTTAATTGTACTCCAACTCTTGCCTTTTCCGGCACTAAGTTATTTTATTTCCTCGTTGTCGGGTTTTTGTCTCCGTGTGTTTTGTCTTTGTCATGCATCTCATATCATGTCATCATGTGCATTGCATTTGCATACGTGTTCGTCTCATGCATCCGAGCATTTTCCCCGTTGTCCGTTTTGCATTCCGGCTCTCCTATGTCCTCCGGTGTCCCTTTCTACCTCTTTTTGTGTGCGGGTACTAAACGATTTCGGATTGGACCGAGACTTGTCATGCGGCCTTGGTTTACTACCGGTAGACCGCCTGTCAAGTTTCGTGCCATTTGGACTTCGTTTGATACTCCAACGGTTAACCGAGGGACCGAAAAGGCCTCGTGTGTGTTGCAGCCCAACACCTCTCCAAAGTGGCCCAAACCCACCTAAACCTCCTCCATCATCTAGATCGTTCGATCATGATTGCGTGGCCGCAAACCACACCTCATTTGGAGCTTCCTAGCCCCCTCTACCCCTATATAAAGACCCCCATTTCTAAATCTCAGATCTCCTCTTCCAAACCCTAGAAAAATCCCCTCTCTAGCCGCCGGACAATGTCCGTTCCGGCCGGACATTTCGCCACCGCCGCCCTCGTCCAATAAGGACACGCCACGTGTCCCTGTAGTGCCCACATCCCTGCCGGCCCGGGCGAGCCCGCACCGGGCCCTCCAAGCCCATCGGGGGCGCGCCGCCCGCCTCGTTCGCCCCGACGCCGCTCCTCGCTCCCGCCGCCGCCTTCTTCCACTCCAGCGACCAAGCCGGCCGGCGCCACCGCACGCCACCTCCGGCGAGCTCGCGCCATCACCACCCCGGCGCCTGCCTCTTCTTCCCCGACGTCGTGCGCCTCCGCCCGCGCCACCCAAGTCCAGCCACCGCCTCTTCCCGCGCGCCAACGAGCGACCTCTCCATGTCCGACGACGAGCTCCTGTTCCGGCGAAGTTTTCCGTCCATCCTTGAGATCCGCGCCAGATCTGGATCTGAGACGAGGGGTTGACTTTTCGTCCCTAACCCTAGCATTTTTGGCATACTTTGGCATGCCATAACTTCATCATCGTAGCTCCGATTCGTGCGTGTAGCATATCAAAATGTTCGTCTCGATGAGTACATCATTTCATCTTATTGCGTAATTTTCATTTGAGCTCATCTTGATGCCCAAAATGCTGTTGGAAGAGGGATATGTGATGATAATTTCAGATCTGTTTCAGCAAATGCCCTTTTGTCATTTTGGCCATGATTAATGTGTGCATGCTATGATCCTGAGCTCTACATGTGTTTTGAAGAATGCCATGCCATCTTTACAGGGGTGTATGCCATGTATTTTTGTGATCTCTGTGGTGACTAGCACAGGCATGCAAAGTAGCTTACTCAATGATGCTGATTTCAGGGACTTAGAATTTCACTAAGTCCTTGTCCTGCTGTTATTTTTATGCCGTATGTTCATGTTGTTTCCTAGTGATCTGTGCCTCTTTTGAGCATGATCAGTAACGATGTTTTGTAGATAATGCTGTGCTATATCCATCCATGTCTTTGTTTGCAATTATGGAGCACCCTAGATTGAGTCAATCGAGCTCTACTTTTGCTATAAAATGTTCCTGGCAGATTGTTAACATGTTTTGCAATTTGGCCAAGCTTGTTGTTGTTGATCCGTGCATGCTATGATGTTGTTCTTGCCATGTCTAGCTTCTATGCCATGTATATTTGCTGGGTGTATGCTTAGTTTGTCATGCAATGCCTCGTGGTGAGTGCATCGAGCTTGTAAACATGCCTACTTGATAACTGTTTTGCCATGCTCCAGTTTTTCACAAAGTCTGAATCTGTTTATGTTTTTGCTATGTTCACATGCTTGCAATTATATTTTCTGATCCCTTTTGGCTTATGGTTACTAAGGGACTTTTGTTATGTGCTTAGAGTAGCTTCATCCCATGCCTTGCTTTGCCATGATATGTTCGTGTAGCATGTAGTCTCAAACCTGTTATCTTTTGCTCTTTTGTCATGCTTGTTTGAACCTGTTATTGAGTGAATTAGCCATAGCTCAGTGTTCATCTATTGTCAAGAATCATGAGTGAATCCCTGCCATGTATTTTTTTGTCTTGTTGGAGTGTTGTAGCATGTTGTTATTGATGCATTTAGGAGGCTACTTGCTGTTTATCACAGACCAGTGCCATATATGTTTTGCTTTCCATTTCCAAACCGTGCATCCGATTCCGGTGATCTTTATATCAATTTCGACCGAAATCAACTCCCCTTTCCAGTGGCACTCTTGGATTTCCAAGTTGAGGCCAGGTTCAATCATTCCTTTCCAAATCATGCATATGCATCGCATATCGCATCTTGCATATCATACCATGTTTGCATCATGTTCTTTGAGCATTGCACGTGGTTGATTGTGTTCCTTTTGCTTGTTGTTCTTTCTTGGGTAGAGCCGGGAGACGAGTACGCGAACGAGGAGCCCATTGAGTATGCTTACGAGGATCAAGGCAACTCCGAGAACTTTGCAGGCAAGATGACCATACCCTCGAAATCATTTCTATCTTTGCTTGCTAGATGCTCGCTCTTTTGCTATGCCTACCACTTGCTTATCATGCCTCCCATATTGCCATGTCAAACCTCTAACCCACCATGTCCTAGCAAACCGTTTTTTGGCTATGTTACCGCTTTGCTCAGCCCCTCTTATAGCGTTGCTAGTTGCAGGTGAAGTTTGGAGATCATTCCTTGTTGGAACATGTTTATTATTGGGATATCATGATATTATCTTGTTTATCTTAATGCACCTATATACTTGGTAAAGGGTGGAAGTCTCGGCCTTATGCCTAGTGTTTTGTTCTACTCTTGCCGCCCTAGTTCCCGTCATATCGGTGTTATGTTCCCGGATTTTGCGTTCCTTACACGGTTGGGTTATAATGGGAACCCCTTGATAGTTCGCCTTGAATAAAACTCCTCGAGCAATGCCCAACCTTGGTTTTACCATTCGCCACCTAGCCTCTTTTTCCCTTGGGTTTCCGGAGCCCAAGGGTCATCTTTATTAAACCCCCCGGGCCAATGCTCCTCTGAGTGTTGGTCCAAACTAGAGCCCCTTGCAGCGCCATCTCGGGGAAACTTGAGGGCTGGTTTTAGTTGTACGGATTGCTTATCTGAGTGTGCCCTGAGAACGAGATATGTGCAGCTCCTATCGGGATTTGTCGGCACATTCGGGCGGTGTTGCTGGACTTGTTTAACCATTGTCGAGGATGTCTTGTAACCGGGATGCCGAGTCTGATCGGATTGTCTTGGGAGAAGGAATATCCTTCGTTGACCGTGAGAGCTTGTGATGGGCAAAGTTGGGACTCCCCTGCAGGGATTTGAACTTTCGAAAGCCGTGCCCGCGGTTATGGGCAGATGGGAATTTGTTAATGTCCAGTTGTACAGAACCTGAAACTTAACTTAATTAAAATGCACCAATCGCGTGTGTAACGGTGATGGTCTCTTCTCGGCGGAGTCCGGGAAGTGAACACGGTGTTGGAGTAATGTTTGACGTAGGTTATTCTAGGATCACTTCTTGATCATAGTTGCTCGATCGTGCTTTTGCCTTCTCTTCTCGCTCTCATTTGCGTATGTTAGCCACCATATATGGTAGTCGCTTGCTGCAGCTCCACATCATACCTTTACCTTACCTATAACCTTAAATAGTCTTGATCGCGAGGGTGTGCGATTGCTGAGTCCCCGTGACTCACAGATTACTTCCAAAACCAGATGCAGGGACCGATGATACCGCTCCAAATGATATGACCGATCTCAAGTGGGAGTTCGATGAAGACTCTCGTCGTTACTACGTGTCTTTCCCAGATGATCAGTAGTGGTGCCCAGTTGGGGCGATCGGGGACTATATTGCTTTTGGGGTTTATCTTCATTTTGGTTCCGTAGTTGGACCTTGAGTGTATTGGATGAATGTAATGACTTATTTATGTATTTGTGTGATGTGGCGAGTGTAAGCCAACTATGTATCCTTTCCCTTTATTGTATTGCATGGGTTGTTTGCGAAGATTACCTCACTTACGACATTGCTTTCAATGCGGTTATGCCTCTAAGTCGTGCTTCGACACGTGGGAGATATAGCCGCATCGAGGGCGTTACAAGTTGGTAATCCGAGCCTTCCCCGACCTTAGGAGCCCCCTGCTTGATCAAATCGTTGGCGTTGTTGAGTCTAGAAAAATGTTTTGAGTCATTTAGGATTATATATATCGGAGAGTTAGGAATTCTTTTTAGTCCTCAGTCCCTTCGTCGCTCTGGTGAGGCATCCTGACGTAGAGTTTTGACTCTTCTCTTCTCAAATTTCACTAAAACTTTTTTTAGGATCACGCGGGTATCTTGGAATCGTTCCGATGGTTTTGTGACGAGAACATTGTTCTTGGTGCCTCCTGACATTTAGGGGTTGTGGCAGTGTCCCGGGGAGTTGAGCTCCGAGGTGTTGTCATCACAATTTTATCATTGAGATTCTGGAATACCTGCGTTTCGCCGACATCGAAAATCTCTTTTATGCAGTTGTTGGTGAGATAACCTCGACGCCACCCAGTACTAGGGCGGGAGTTTGGGAGTATTGCTATAACTCGTATAACGGATGCTTTTTGAAGGTTGAGGTAAATGATTTCCAAAGTTTTCTTGGTTATGTGTTGAAGGATGGATACAGCTGGATGTAGGATTTGCTAGCTTTGGGTGAGATATTATGCTTCCCCTGTATCCCCAACACCTGATTGCATAACCGGAAAGGTTCGGGAATTTCATAGGTGGGAATTCATGTAGCTCTAGTTCTTCTTCCGCGGATATTTGGTTTGGGATTGGGTAATCCTCACCAAGTATTTGTTCTTGTCCGTACCTTGTTGTTTTATTCTTCTACCTCTATCTAAGTGGCTTCTAAATTTATGGAAATGTGACCATTTCAATTGGAATGCATTCGTTCATTCGGTTCAGATGTGAAGACTATATGTGCAATTTCAATCCATTTGATTCAGCTTGAATATATGTCTGTCAAGATGCTAACGGATGTCACCCTCTTCAGGATGGCTCCTGCTAAGGGTCAGAATCAGAATCGGGATCCGCCACCACCACCTCCACCTCCGGAGGCATGGCAAACTGTGATGGCCGCTACCAATGCAAACACGCAGCTGATCATGCAAATTCTACAAGAGTGCAACCAAGGCCATGGCAACAATCAGAATCAGTTTGCTACACTCAACCAGTTCCTCGCTAACCAGCCAAAGACCTTCAGCAACTATGTCGAGGCCTCAGACGCTGATGATTGGCTCGTGGATATATGCAAGCATTTCGAGTGCAGCAACGTCAGGCCTAAGGACTTTGTCAAGTTTTCCTCCTTCCAACTCAAAGACCAAGCTGCAGAATGGTTTCAGCAATACAAAGATTCCAGAGGAGGCCGTGCGATTACCTGGGATGAATTCCGTCAAGACTTCAAAGCTCATCACATTCCTTAGAGTGTTGTTGAAAGCAAGCGTGAGGAATTCCGCAACCTGAAGCAAGGCAGCTTGTCTGTTTACCAGTATAACATTCTGTTCCAGAGGCTCGCTCATTTCGCCAAGCAAGACGTCCCTGACGAGAAGAGCATGATTTATCAGTTCAGGGGTGGCCTCAGAGAAGATCTCCAACTAGCTCTCGTCCTTTTTGAGCCGAAGAAGTATGATGAGTTCTACAATATGGCAATGAAGCAAGAGACTACTCAACTCAAGTGTGATGCCTCCAAGAAGTGAGTCAGAGATGCAACTCCTTCTTCCTCAACTCAAGTGGCTTCTAAGCAGCAAAAGTATTGGCTGCCTCCTCCTCCGTTCCATCAGCCTTATCAGTAGAAGAGCAAAGGTGGCAATGGATCTTCCCACCCACCCAACCCTGGCTTTCAGAACAAGACTTCGTCTCAAGCTCCAAGATCAAGTGCTCCGTATCACCGTCCGCTTTCAGAGGTCACGTGCAACAAGTGCCAACATAAGGGTCACTATGCCAACAAATGCTTCAATCAGAGGCATCTTCCTCCTCCTCCTGTGATATCTGCTAGTACCGCAGTGGTCAAGCATAACCCCAAGTACGCCAAGGTCAACTTGTTGAACACAACTCAGGCAGAGGACTCGTCAGATGTCATCATGGGTAACCTTCCTGTTAATGATGTTCCTGCAAAAGTTCTTTTTGACACTGGTGCATCGCATTGTTTCATCTCAAGACCTTTTGTATCTCAGCATGATTTGGTTACTCAAGTGTTGCCGAAACCTTTGGCTATTGTCTCTCCGGCCCGTCAAATGACTTCTCGAGTATTCGTTCCGGATGTCAATCACATTGGGTGACTATAAGTTCTTGTCTTCTCCTAATGTCCTTGGTGACTCGGATATTGATCTTATTCTCGGAATGGACTGGCTTTCTAAGCACAAGGCTCAGCTTGATTGTGCTGCCAGGCAGATTCAATTGACACATTCGTCTGAGGATGTTATTGTCTTTGCCACTCGTGATGATACCATTCGACTGTTTTCACTCAATGAGAATGGCGAGCTGGATGCCATCTCTCAAATTCCAGTCGTTTGCGAATATCAAGACATCTTTCCAGAAGAGCTTCCAGGAATGCCTCCGCACCGGCCAGTTGAATTCGTCATCGATCTTGAGCCTGGCACGGAACCTATTTGCAAATGTCCTTACAAGCTTGGACCTAAAGAGTTGAAGGAGCTGAAGAAGCAACTTGATATTCAAGAGCGAATGGGTCTCATCCGACCTAGTTCTTCTCTGTGGGGTTGTGGAGTTGTTTTTGTGAAGAAGAAGGATGGAACATACCGACTTTGTGTCGACTACCGTCCATTGAACAAGAATACTATAAAGAACAAGTACCAACTTCCCAACATCAACGAGCTGTTTGAACAACTCAAAGGTGCTCAAGTATTATCCAAGCTTGATCTTCGTATGGGCTATCATCAGATTCACATTCATGAAGATATCCCCAAGACAACATTCAGAACAAGCTATGGTTCATATGAATACACGGTCATGTCTTTCGGCCTTGTCAACGCTCCTCCGACATTCTCTCGCATGATGAACTTCATCTTCAGCCCCTACACAAATGACTTCGTCTTGGTCTACCTCGATGACATTTTGGTCTTTTCCAAGAACAAGGAAAATCATGCCAAGCACTTGCTTTTGGTGCTGGATAAGCTCAGAGAACATCAGTTCTATGCCAAGTTTTCAAAGTGCGAGTTTTTGCTCGATGAGGTTCTCTACCTTGCGCATATCATCTCTGCCAAGGGCATAGCGGTGAATCCTGAGAAGGTGTCTGCAATTGTGAATTGGGAACCACCTCAGAATGTGAAGCAACTCCGCAGCTTCCTTGGTCTCGCAAGCTATTGTCGAAGGTTCGTTGAGAACTTCTCTAAGATCGGGAAGCCTCTTTCCAACCTCCTATAGAAGCATGTGAAGTACGTCTGGTCTCCTGAATGTGACATCTCTTTCAACACCCTGAAAGAGAAGTTAGTCACTGCTCCAGTTCTGACTCCTCCTGATGAATCCAAACCGTCTGAGGTCTTCTGTGATGCTTCCCTTCAAGGTCTTGGTGCAGTGTTGATGCAAGATAAGAAAGTTGTGGCATATACCTCTCGCCAGTTGAAGCCCAATGAAAAGAACTACCCCACTCATGACCTCGAGTTGGCGGCAGTTGTCCATGCTCTTTTAACTTGGAGACATCTCTTATTGGGAAGAAAAGTGGACATCTTCACTGATCATAAGAGTCTCAAGTACATCTTCACTCAGCCTAATCTCAACCTCAAGCAGACTCGTTGGGTTGAAATGATTCAAGAGTATAATCCGAGTATCGAATATACTCCAGGCAAGGCCAATGTAATTGTTGACGCATTGAGCAAGAAGGCTTACTGCAATAGTTTGCTTCTCAAGCCTTACCAACCCGAGCTTTGTGAAGCTTTCCGCAAACTCAATCTGCAAGTTGTTCCTCAAGGTTTCCTTGCCAACCTCCAAGTCTCTCCTACGTTGGAAGATTAGATTCGCGAGGCTCAACTTCTTGATGCTATGGTGAAGAAGGTGAAGATTGGGATTGCCAAGAGTCAACCCAAGTACAAGTGCTATCGCCTTGATGACAAGGATACTCTATTCTTTGAGGATCGCATTGTTGTGCCTAAAGGTGATCTTCGTAAAGTCATTATGAACGAGGCTCACAATTCACTCCTCTCTATCCACCCTGGAAGTACAAAGATGTACCATGATCTCAAGCAGTCGTATTGGTGGACTCGAATGAAGTGCGAGATTGCTCAGTTCGTGAATGAATGTGATGTCTGTAGAAGAGTGAAGGCAGAACACCAACGACCAGCTGGTCTCCTCTAACCTCTTTCCATTCCAGAATGGAAGTTTGTCCATATTGAGATGGACTTCGTGACTGGTTTTCCAAAGTCCAAGCGTGGCAATGATGCTATCTTCGTTGTCATCGACAAACTCACTAAAGTGGCTCACTTTCTGCCTATCAAAGAATCTATCACAGCAGCTCAATTGGTAGAGCTATATACCTCCCGGATTGTTTCTGTGCACGGCATTCTGCAGTTGATTTCTTCAGATCGTGGCAGCATCTTCACCTCCAAGTTTTGGGATTCTTTTCAGAAGGCCATGGGCACCAACATTTGCTTCAGCACAACTTTTCATCCTCAAACTAGTGGCCAAGTCGAGCGAGTTAATCAAATTCTTGAAGATATGCTCAGGGCTTGCGTCATCTCCTTCGGTATGAAGTGGGAAGATTGTCTTCCATATGCCGAGTTCTCCTACAACAACAGCTTCCAAGCGAGTTCGGGCAAGGCCCCATTCGAAATTCTCTATGGCAGGAAGTATCGTACTCCTCTTAACTGGTCAGAGACTGGCGAACATCAACTTCTTGGCAATGACTTGATCATAAAGGCAGAAGAGATGTGCAAAGTCATTCGTGATAATCTCAAAGCCGCGCAATCGTGCCAGAAGAGTTATTGTGATAGTAAGCATCGTGACTTGGCTTTCGAGACCGGAGACCATGTCTACCTCCGCATCTCTCCAATGAAAGGTACTCGTCGCTTCGGTATCAAAGGGAAGCTTGCCCCTAGATATGTGGGTCCTTTCAAGATTGTCAGCAAGAGAGGCGATCGCGCCTATCAACTTGAGCTTCCCTCCAACTTTGCGAACGTGCACGACGTGTTTCATGTCTCTCAACTCCACACGTGCTTTAAGACTCCTGACCGCACCGTCAACTTCGAAGACATTGATCTCCAAGAAGACCTGTCTTATCATGAGTACCCTGTTGCTATTCTTGAAGAAACTGAGCGCAAGACTCGCAACAAGTCTATCAAGTTCCTCAAAGTCAAGTGGTCACATCATTCCGACCGCGAAGCCACCTGGGAACGCGAGGATCACCTCCGTTCTGAGTACCCGGAGTTTTTCCAGTCCTAGATCTCGGGACGAGATCCTTTCGTAGTGGTCGAGTGTTGTAACACCCCGGATGTAATTTACCTTAATTGTATTCCAACTCTTGCCTTTTCCGGCACTAAATTATTTTATTTCCTCGTTGTTGGGTTTTTGTCTCCGTGTGTTTTGTCTTTGTCATGCAACTCATATCATGTCATCATGTGCATTGCATTTGCATATGTGTTCGTCTCATGCATCCGAGCATTTTTCCCGTTGTCCGTTTTGCATTCCGGCACTCCTATGTCCTCCGGTGTCCCTTTTTACCTCTCTTCGAGTGCGAGTACTAAACGATTTTGGATTGGACCGAGATTTGTCATGCGGCCTTGGTTTACTACCGGTAGACCGCCTGTCAAGTTTCGTGCCATTTGGACTTCGTTTGATACTCCAACGGTTAACCGAGGGATCGAAAATGCCTCGTGTGTGTTGCAGCCCAACACCTCTCCAAAGTGGCCCAAAACCCACCTAAACCTCCTCCATCGTCTAGATCGTTTGATCACAATCGCGTGGCCGCAAACCGCACCTCATTTGGAGCTTCCTGGCCCCCTCTACCCCTATATAAAGACCCCCATTTCTAAATCTCGGATCTCCTCCTCCAAGCCCTAGAAAAATCCCCTCTCCAGCCGCCGGACAATGTCCGTTCCGGCCGGACATTTCGCCACCACCGCCCTCGTCCAATAAGAACGCGCCACGTGTCCCCATGGTGCCCACATCCCCGCCGGCCTGGGCGAGCCCGCACCGGGCCCTCCAAGCCCATCGGGGGCGCGCCGCCCGCCTCGTTCGCCCCGAAGCCGCTCCTCGCTCCCGCCGCCGCCTTCTTCCGCTCCGGCGCCCGAGCCGTCCGGCGCCACCGCACGCCACCTCCGGCGAGCTCGCGCCACCATTGCCCCGGCGCCTGCCTCTTCTTCCCCGACGTCGTGCGCCTCCGCCCGCGCCGCCCAAGTCCGGCCACCGCCTCTTCCCGCGCGCCGGCGAGCGACCTCTCCAAGTCCGACGACGAGCTCCTGTTCCGGCGAAGTTTTCCATCGATCCTCGAGATCCGCGCCAGATCTGGATCTGAGACGAGGGGTTGACTTTTCATCCCTAACTCTAGCATTTTTGGCATACTTTGGCATGCCATAACTTCATCATCATAGCTCCGATTCATGTGTGTAGCATATCAAAATGTTCGTCTCGACGAGTACATCATTTCATCTCATTGCATAATTTTCATTTGAGCTCATCTTGATGCCCGAAATGCTGTTGGAAGAGGGCTATGTGATGATCATTTCAGATCTGTTTCAGCAAATGCCCTTTGGTCATTTTTGCCATGATTAATGTGTGCATGCTATGATCCTGAGCTCTACATGTGTTTTGAAAAATGCCATGCCATCTTTACAGAGGTGTATGCCATGTATTTTTGTGATCTTTGTGGTGACTAGCACAAGCATGCAAAGTAGCTTACTCAATGATGTTGATTCCAGGGAATTAGAATTTCACTAAGTCCTTGTCCTGCTGTTATTTTTATGCCATATTTTCATGTTGTTTCCTAGTGATCCGTGCCTCTTTTGAGCATGATCAGTAAGGATGTTTTGTAGATAATTTTGCACTCTATCCATCCATGTCTTTGTTTTTATTTATGGAGCACCCTATCTTGAGTCAATTGAGCTCTACTTTTGCTATAAAATGTTCCTGGCAGATTGTTAACATGTTTTGCAATTTGGCCAAGCTTGTTGTTGTTGATCCGTGCATGCTATGATGTTGTTCTTGCCATGTATAGCTTCTATGCCATGTCTATTTGCTGGGTGTATGCTTAGTTTGTCATGCAATGCCTCGTAGTGAGTGCATCGAGCTCGTAAACATGCCTACTTGATAACTGTTTTGCCATGCTCCAGTTTTTCACAAAGTCTGAATTTGTTTATGTTTTTGCTATGTTCACATGCTTGCAATTATATGTTATGATCCCTTTTGGCTTATGGTCACTAAGGTACTTTTGTTATGTGCTTAGAGTAGCTCCATACCATGCCTTGCTTTGCCATGATATGTTCCTATAGCATGTAGTTTTCATGCTCTAAACAATGCTTCCTGATGATAAATTCCTGACTTGTTAATTCACTAAGTCTGAAACCGGTTATTTTTGCTCTTTTGCCATGCTTGTTTGAACCTGTTATTGAGTGAATTAGTCGTAGCTCAGTGTTCATCTTTTATCAAGCATCATGAGTGGATCCCTTCCATGTATTTTAATGTCATGTTGGAGTGCTGTAGCATGTTGTTCTTGATGTATTTAGGAGGCTAATTGATGTTTATCACAGACCGGTGCCATATTTGTTTTGCTTGCCATTTTCAAATCGTGCATCCGATTCCGGTGATCTTTATATCGATTTCGACCGAAATCAACTCCCCTTTCCAGTGGCACTCCTGGATTTCCAAGTTGGGGCCAGGTTTAGTCACTCCTTTCCAAATAATGCATATGCATCGCATATCGCATCCCACATATCATACCATGTTTGCATCATGTTGTTTGAGCATTGCACGTGGTTGATTGTGTTCCTTTTGCTTGTTGTTTTTTCTTGGGTAGAGCCGGGAGACGAGTACGCGAATGAGGAGCCCGTTGAGTATGCTTACAAGGATCAAGGCAACTCCGAGAACTTTGCAGACAAGATGACCATACCCTCGAAATCACTTCTATCTTTGCTTGCTAGATGCTCGCTCTTTTGCTATGCCTATGCTACGATGCCTACCACTTGCTTATCATGCCTCCCTCATTGCCATGTCAAACCTCTAACCCACCATGTCCTAGAAAACCGTTGTTTGGCTATGTTACCGCTTTGCTCAGCCCCTCTTATAGCGTTGCTACTTGCAGGTGAAGTTTGGAGATCGTTCCTTGTTGGAAAATGTTTATTGCTGGGATATCATGATATTATCTTGTTTATCTTAATGCACCTATATACTTGGTAAAGGGTGGAAGGATCGGCCTTATGCCTAGTGTTTTGTTCCACTCTTGCCGCCCTAGTTTCCGTCATATCGGTGTTATGTTCCCGGATTTTGCGTTCCTTACACGGTTGGGTTATAATGGGAACCCCTTGACAGTTCGCCTTGAATAAAACTCCTCCAGCAATGCCCAACCTTGGTTTTACCATTCGCCACCTAGCCTCTTTTTCCCTTGGGTTTCCGGAGCCCAAGGGTCATCTTTATTAAACCCCCCGGGCCAGTGCTCCTTTGAGTGTTGGTCCAAACTAGAGCCCCTTGCAGCACCACCTCGGGGAAACTCGAGGGCTGGTTTTAGTTGTACGGATTGCTTATCTGAGTGTGCCCTGAGAACAAGATATGTGCAGCTCCTATCGGGATTTGTCGGCACATTCGGGCGGTGTTGCTGGACTTGTTTTACCATTGTCGAGGATGTCTTGTAACCGGGATGCCGAGTCTGATCGGATTGTCTTGGGAGAAGGAATATCCTTCGTTGACCGTGACAGCTTGTGATGGGCTAAGTTGGGACTCCCCTGTAGGGATTTGAACTTTCGAAAGCCGTGCCCGTGGTTATGGGCAGATGGGAATTTGTTAATGTCCGGTTGTAGAGAACCTGAAACTTAACTTAATTAAAATTCACCAACTGCGTGTGTAACCATGATGGTCTCTCCTCGGCGGAGTCCGGGAAGTGAACACGGTGTTGGAGTAATGTTTGACGTAGGTTGTTCTAGGATCACTTCTTGATCATAGTTGCTCGACCGTGCTTTTGCCTTCTCTTCTCGCTCTCATTTGCGTATGTTAGCCACCATATATGCTAGTCGCTTGCTGCAGCTCCACATCATACCTTTACCTTACCTATAAGCTTAAATAGTATTGATCGCGAGGGTGTGAGATTGCTGAGTCCCCGTGACTCACAGATTACTTCCAAAACCAGATGCAGGGACCGATGATACCGCTCCAGATGATATGACCGAGCTCAAGTGGGAGTTCGATGAAGACTCTCGTCGTTACTACGTGTCTTTCCCAGATGATCAGTAGTGGTGCCCAGTTGGGGCGATCGGGGACTATGTTGCTTTTGGGGTTTATCTTCGTTTTGGTTCCGTAGTCGGACCTTGAGTGTATTGGATGAATGTAATGACTTATTTATGTATTTGTGTGATGTGGCGAGTGTAAGCCAACTATGTATCCTTTCCCTTTATTGTATTACATGGGTTGTTTGCGAAGATTACCTCACTTGCGACATTTCTTTCAATGCGGTTATGCCTCTAAGTCATGCTTCGACACGTGGGAGATATAGCCGCATCGAGGGCGTTACATCCCCCTCCTCCTCTCTCCTCCCTCATCCCACCCCCTCCTCCCTCCTCCTCGTCTCTCCTCCCACCTCCCTCCTCCTCTCTACTCCCTCCCCCTCCCTCCCCCACCCCCTCCTCCCTGCATCTCTCCTCACTGGTCTATTCTAGTATAATGTAGATTTTTTTACTGTTTTTAGTAAGAGTTTAATAGAAATAGTTTAATTAGTAAGTGGTTAATAGAAGTAGTTTATTTATAGTAAGTGCTTAATAGAACTAGTTTATTTAGTAAGTGGTTAATATAACTAGTTCATATTTAGTAAGTGGTTTATATAAGATATTTTGAAATGTTTTTGCTCATATTTTCAACCATTGAAATGCAATGATGAAAGTGCAACTAATCCCCGAGTGCTTTTGGTAATTCCTAACAACATATAGCTCATTAAACTAATATCCATTCAAGTTGAATATTTCAGGAAGTTCAATGATTGGAATGGCATGGACTAGAGATGTGGACCCCTCAAAATGCTAATGACAAAGATTGGCAAAAGCCCAAGACTCTTCATTTCTATTTTAGTGATCCAACATCACATTGAGTCCATAGGAAAAGCCAATACTATTAAAAGGGGATGAGGTGTTGCTTAATGTTCTACTTGCTCAAAATGCTTAGTGATATGCTCCAAAGCCCTCAACCACTTTCTCAAATCCAAACATACCCTAAACCTAAAGTCAAACTCGGCCCGACTGATTTGATCTATCCGGCGCCACCAAGTTCCTTTGACATAGCCACTACCAGAAACCCTAATCAGTTAGGTCTCACCGATAGGGATCTCGGTCTCATCGAGATGGGATTGCAAACTCTCTGTTTCCCTTCGTAATGTTTCAGTCTCACCGAAATGAGCGATCGGTCCCACCGTGTTTGTAATGCAAACTCTCTATTTCCCTTCGTAATGTTTCGGTCTTATCAAAATGAGCGATCGGTCCCATCGAGTTTGCCTGACCAACTCTCTGGTTTCCTCATTGCTGAAATCGGTCCCACTGAGTTCATGCAATTGGTCACACCGAGATGAGGGTTTACCCTAACCCTAGCACATTGGTCCCATCGAGTTGATCATGTGGGTCCAACCGAGATTCCTAACATTCACATTTTGAACTGAATCGGCCTCACCGAGTTCACCTATTCGGTCTGACCAAGTTGGGTCAAATGTGTGTAATGGATGGATTTTTTGTGGAGGCTATATATACCCCGACACCCTCTTCTCTATTCAGGAGAGAACCATCAGAACGTGCCTACACTTCCACTACTCATTTTCTGAGAGAGAACCACCTACTCATGTGTTGAGATCAAGACATTCCAATCCAACCACAAGAATCTTGATCTCTAGCCTTCCCCAATTTGCTTTCCACTCAAATCATCTTTCCAAATCTCTGTGTGTGTGTGAGAGAGAGAGTGAGAGAGAGAGAGAGTTGAGTGTTGGGGAGACTATCATTTGAAGCACAAGAGCAAGGAGTTCATCATCATCACACCATCTATTACCTTTTGGAGAGTGGTGTCTCCTAGATTGGTTAGGTGTCACTTGGGAGCCTCTGACAAGATTGTAGAGTTGAACCAAGCAGTTTGTAAGGGCAAGGAGATCGCGTACTTTGTGAAGATCTACCCAAGTGAGGCAAGTCCTTCATGGGCGATGGCCATGGTGGGATAGACAAGGTTTCTTCTTCGTGGACCCTTCACGGGTGGAGCCCTCCATGGACTCGTGCAACTGTTACCCTTCGTGGGTTAAAGTCTCCATCAACATGGACGTACGATAGTGACAACCCACAAGTATAGGGGATCGCAACAGTTTTTGAGGGTAGAGTATTGAACCAAAATTTATAGATTCGACACCAGGGGAGCCAAAGAATATTTGAAGGTATTAGCAGCTAAGTTGTCAATTCAACCACACCTGGAGATTAATTATCTGAGCAAAGTGATCAGTAGAAAAGTAGTTTGATAGTTTTGATAGTAATGGCATCAGCAATAGTAATGGTAACAGTGATAGCAGTAATTTTGTAGCAAGTGTAACAGTGATGATAGTAGTAGTAACATAGCAAGAACAATAAAAGATAAATTCTTAGGCATTGGATCGGTGACTTGTCGGATGATATTCATGATGAGACAATTATAACCTAGGGTGATATGGCACTAGCTCCAGTTCATCAATATAATGTAGGCCTGTATTCCGTAAATAGTCATACGTGCTTATGGAAAGAACTTGCATGACATCTTTTGTCCTACCCTCCCGTGGCAGCGTGGTCCTATTGGAAACTAAGGGATATTAAGGCCTCCTTTTAATAGAGAACCGGAACAAAGCATTAACGCACGGTGAATACATGAACTCCTCAAACTATGGTCATCACCGGGAGTGGTCCCGACTATTGTCACTCCAGGGTTGCCAGATCATAACACGTAGTAGGTGACTATAACTTGCAAGATCGGATCAAGAACATGGATATAATGGTGATAACATAAACGGTTCAGATCTTAAATCATGGCACCCGGGCCCAAAGTGACAAGCATTAAGCATGGCAAAGTCATAGCAACATCAATCTTAGAAAATAGTGGATACTAGGGATCAGGCCCTAATAAAACTAACTCGATTACATGACGAATCTCGTCCAACTCCTCGCCGACTAGTGAGCCTACGAAGGAATTACTCACTCCCGGTTGGGAGCATCATGGAATTGGCGATGGAGAAGGGTTGGTGATGACGAAGAACGAAGATCCCCCTCTCCGAAGCCCCAAACGGACTGTAGATATGGCCTCCCGATGAAGAACATGAGGTGACGTCGGCTCTGTCTCATGGATCGCGATAATTCTTTCTCCTTGATTTTTTTTGGAAAAATAGGATTTTATAGCGTCGATTTCAGGGTCTGTGGGGCCACCAGGTGGGGACAACCCACCTGGGCGCGCCAGGAGGGGGGCGTGCCCTGGTGGGTTGTGCCCACCCAAGTGCCCCCCTCCAGTGGATCTTGGCTCCAAGAATTCTTATTTATTGTCTAAAAAAATTCTCGCAAAGTTTCATTCCATTCTGAGAACTTCTATTTCCGCACAAAAACAACACCATGGTAATTCTGCTGAAAATAGCATCAGTCCGGGGTTAGTTTCATTCAAATCATGCAAATTTGAGTCCAAAACAAGAGGAAAAGCGTTAGGAAAAGAAGATACGTTGGAGATGTATCAACTCCCCCAAGGTTAAACCTTTGCTTGTCCTCAAGCAATTCAGTTGATAAACTGAAAGTGAAAAAGAAAAACTTTTACGAACTCTTTTGCTCTTGTTTGCATAAATAAGCTTAAACAACACCCCGGTTTTCAGCCAACATTATAACTAACCATGCCAACAATACTCTTAAAGATTATATTAACTCATATCAATGACATAATCAGCTAGCAAGCAATAATAAGATATCTCAGATAGCAACATGTTGTCAAAACAACCATAATATAATATGACAATAATGGTATCTCGCTAGCCCTTTCTGAGACCGCAAAACATAAATGCAGAGCACCTGCAAAGTTCAAGCAGCGACTAAACATTGTAATTCATGGTAAAAAAGATCAAGTGATGATGCACCCAACATTAGCTACACACAATGCATAAGTCATGCAGCAGTGCTCTCAGGTTCTGGCGCTTGTTTTAGAAGGTGATGACACAACATAAAAGTAAATAGACAGTCCCTTCCTAGAGGGAAGCAGTGATTTGCAGAGGTGCTAGAGCTCAAGTTTTTAAAATAGAGGTAAATGATATTTCGAGACAGGCACCCTTCTCATTTACTTCATGACTATCAGTTATGAATATCTTCCATGCTAAGCACGCTAGTGGTGGTTCCCAAGCGATAAAAGTAAAGGTTTTTACTCCATTGGGAGTTTTTGTTTGATTATTTGTAAGCTTTTTCTGTTTGCGGTTTGGGACTGGGCATCCCTATTACCGCCCTTTTCTTGTGCGATGGCGAGTGATAACACTCGACCTGAGAATAATCTGCTTAGCATGGAAGATACCGACCACCTCCTGTCGTTCCATGAACGATCCAAACACACACAAAGGATACTTATTAGAAGTTTTTAGAGGTGGCACATGCAAATTTACTTAGGACGGCAGGGTAATACCGCATATAGGTAGGTATGGTAGACTCATCTGGAATAACTTTGGGTTTCAAAGTTTTTGGCGTACAAGCAGAATTCCCACTTAGTACAGGCGAAGGCTAGCAACTAGGTTGAGAAGCGGCCAGCTAGAGAGAAACAACAGTCATGAACATGCATTATGCATAAGTAACATTGGACACTAGCATGAGTAGGATATGAACACCATGAACATAAATATCATAGAGGATATGTTGGTTTTGATTCAACTACATCCATGAACATGTGCCAAGTCAAGCCACCCGAACATTCGGAGGAGGATACCATATCATCATACTACATCACAATTATTTTAGCACAATGTTGATATCCAAGATAAATCATTATCTAGTCCTAGCTACTTATGCATGGCATGAGAAACTATAATCTCTAATTGTCATTGCAAACATGTTTAATCATAATGGGCTGAATCATGGATACTAGGTTAAACATATTTACACAAACAGAACAAGTCGAGTTCATACCCGTTTCTCTCTGCCATGGCCAACTCATCGAATATCGTCATTATTGCCTTTCACTTGCACGACTGAACAATATGAGAATAATAATAGTGCAAGAGTGTCATGGACTAAGCTGGAATCTGCAAACATTTTATTCAACAGGAGAAGACAAGGTAAAATGGGCTCTTTATTAGATCAACAGTTATTCATATGAGAGCCACTCAACACTTTCATCGTGGTCTTCTCCTTGATATGACTCAAATAAAAAGAAAAGAAATTCAGAGAAACACACTGAAATATTTTTGGAGTTTTTGGTTTTCTTGAGCAAGCAAATAGAAGCGAAAAGCAAAAACGAGAAAAACTATTTACATGGGAAAGCTCCCAACAAGCAAAATAAGAACAAGGAAATCTTTTTGGGTTTTATTTTCAATGCTATAGCTAAGCATGAATGGAAAGTAAACTAACTACAACTATTTTTTTCTACAGTTTTTCAAACACACAAGAAGAAAGCGAGAAAATAAAATTAAGCATGGATGATACAATGAAAAATGGTGGACACCGACAAATGAAGTAAGTGAACATGAATGTAATGTCGGTGAGAAACGCGTACTTCCCCAAGCTTAGGCTTTTGGCCTAACTTGGTTATCAATCAGTAGCCTGGATAATAGTCGGCGTGTGCTACCTCTTGAGCACTGCGTTGGTTTCCCTTGAAGAGGAAAGGGTGATGCAGCAAAGTAGTGTAAGTATTTCCCTCAGTTTCTGAGAACTAAGGTATCAATCCAGTAGGATACTACACGCAAGTCGCCTTGCACCTACACAAACAAATAAGAACCTTGCAACCAATGCGATAAAGGGGTTGTCAATCCCTTCACGGCCACTTGCAAAAGTGATATCTGATAGGGATAATAAGATAAATATTTTTGGTATTTTTATGATATAGATTGAAAGTAAAGATTGCAAATTAGATTGGAAACTTATAAGATGGAAAATAGACCCGGGGGCCATAGGTTTCACTAGTGGCTTCTCTCAAAATAGCATAAGTATTACGGTGGGTGAACAAATTACTGTCGAGCAATTGATAGAAAAGTGCATAATTATGAGAATATCTAGGCTTGATCATGTATATAGGCATCACGTCCGCGACAAGTAGACTAAAACGATTCTGCATCTACTACTATTACTCCACACATCGACCACTATCCAGCATGCATCTAGAGTATTAAGTTCATAAGAATAGAGTAACGCATTAGGAAAGATGACATGATGTAGATGGATAAACTCAAGCAATATGATATAAACCCCATCTTTTTATCATCGATGGAAACAATACAATACATGCCTTGTTGCCCCTGCTGTCACTAGGAAAGGACACCGCAAGATTGAACCCAAAGCTAAGCACTTCTCCCATTGCAAGAAATATCAATCTAGTAGGCCAAACCAAACTGATAATTCAAAGAGACTTGCAAAGATAACAAATCATACATAAAAGAATTCAGAGAAGAACCAAATATTGTTCATAGATAATCTTGATCATAAACCCACAATTCATCGGATCCCGACAAACACACTGCAAAAACAATTACATCGAATTGATCTCCAAGAAGATCAAGGAGAACTTTGTATTGAGATGCAAAGAGAGAGAAGAATCCATCTAGGTAATAACTATGGACCCGAAGGTCTGTCGTAAACTACTCACACATCATCAGAGAGGCTATGGTGTTGATGTAGAAGCCCTCCGTGATCAATTCCCCCTTCGGCGGAGCTCCGGAAAAGTCCCCAAGATGTGATCTCTTGGGTACAGAAGGTTGCAGCACTAGAAATAGGTTTTCGTGGTGCTCTGGGATGTTTTTGGGGTATATAGGCGAAAGAAGTCGGTCAAGGGATCCACGAGGGGCCCACGAGGGTGGGGGCGCGCCTGCCCCGCCTGGGCGTGCCTCCCTGCCTCGTGGCCTCCTTGATGCTTCCTTGACATCCACTCCAAGTCTCCTGGATTGCGTTTGTTCCAAAAAATCACTCTCCCGAAGGTTTCATTCCGGTTGGATTCCGTTTGATATTCCTTTTCCGCGAAACACTGAAATAGGCAAAAAACAGCAATTTGCACTGGGCCTTTGGTTAGTAGCTTAGTCCCAAAAATAATATAAAAGTGTATAATAAAGCCCTTTAAACATCCAAAACAGATAATATAATAGAATGGAACAATCAAAAATTATAGATACGTTGGAGATGTATCAACGTGGCAGCTCATGGAGGCTCTCGGTGTGGATGCCTCGGCCTGCCGTGCTGCCTCCACTACCGCGTTGTGAGCTCGGGCCTCGCTCTGAAAACAAAATATCTTCCTTTGATGTGATAGTAAAAAAGAGCAGGCGTAGGCAAATATATGTGCACAATAGATGTTTGGTTAAACAACAGATTGTAAGTGAAATTATGAATTTTTCCTTTGAGGATCTTATGACTTTTTAGAGCATCAAAGTCTAAATACTGCATGGGTAGGATAGGCTCAAAGGGCAAAGGTGAAACACCCAACTCTTGTAGAGACCAAACCTCAAACAGTCTGATCTCTGTGCTTCAGTGTCATCCCTGGATCAGTAATGCTGACACGCACAGTACTTGAAGGATTTATAACAGAGTAGCAATCACACACTTATTACATCGAATGTCTCAAAAGAGAACTTATTACAAATAAAATGGCTTAAGGCCATCTAATAACGATAACAGTGGAAGGCTTGGAACATAAGTGAGTCCATCAACTCCAACGGCATCACTGAGTATAGAACCACGACCTAAGGCTCCTTATTCATTGTCTAAAAAGTCTGCAACATGAACGTTGCAGCCTGAAAACAGGTCAGCACATGGAATATGATGGCAATGTAACACATAGAGAGTAGTGAACAAAATAGGCTATACTACATGCATATATGGCTAGTGGAAAGCTCTATGGTTACAGTTTTGTGTAAAGCCAGTTTTTCCCTACTTCAAAGGAATAAATTTTATCTAACTATCATGGTGGTTGTTAAACATTGAGAGTGTAGACATCCTCTCAATCCCAATTAAACATCATCATTAGAACCCAACAAAATTAATTAAAGTCACATGACGAGATTCACATCATAATCCAAGTACTAGATACTCAAGTTGTCCATAACCGGGGACACGGCTAACCATGATTAGTTTATACACTCTGCAGAGGTTTGCGCACTTTTGCCCACAAGACCCGATCTCCTCCATCGGAATTATCGCACTACATGGTGTTTGAGAAACGGATGATCGAGACATAGTCTTTCAGAAGCGTTACCACCTTACAATCGGGTAGACTGTTACACCTACTTTCCCCTACATCTGCTAGTCTACCACTCTAAGAGTTCGCGCGACTTAATCAACTATGCTAGAGCCCATAGTAGCTTGTGGCTGCACACGGAAGTTTCTAGCATGAATAATCTCATGATCCCTTTGAGCCTGGGTGGCGGTCCATAAAGAAAAACAGGCAATCGCTGGAATACCCAGGTGCCTTAATCCACCCAGATGTGTATTCGAGTTGCCACCTTAAGTTAACCATTAATTAAACAATCTCACATGTGTCATGAATACACTCAAACCCAAACCACGTCTACGAGCATAGCATAGCAATATAAGCATAACGTAGAAGTAACTCCCAGGGTTTGATAATAAACAGGTGAATAGGTACTACCTCATCTACTTCCCAAACCCACAATTTAATTCAGATCCTAACCATGCATTTGTTTGAGGATTTATCTAATGCAATAAAACTGGGTAGTAAGAGGTATGATCAAAGTGTTACTTGCCTTGATGATGATCCGTAAAACCTAGAGATTCGAAGTAGCAAGCGGCGCACTCCGGGTACTCTATCGCAAACAAACAAGCACACACTCATCTAATGCACAGGTAAAACTCAAATAAGAGATATAACCAGAAAGTTCAACTTAAGAACTCCGGTTTGCAAAAAGAAATAATTCGAACGAAACAACGAAAGTCAAACGGCGAAAGAAATAGGCTTCATTTACTAATCTGGACCTAAGTCAAATTTACAGAAGCAAAAACTTGTTTGAGTTGGTTAAACGGAAAGAGGGTTTTGAGACGAAACTCTAGGCGCTTGAATCGCCTGATTCCGATAAACGAGCGAATAGTTATACTAAAACGAAAAACAGATCGGAAATCGCGATCAGAAATAATCGCAAAAAATCAGAGAAAAAGAAAAACGGACGAACAGGCTAACAAACGAATGTTCGCTAACTGCGGCTAAAAGACAAAAACCGTTCGTTAAAGCAAATGAATGAACGGGCGTTCGCTAAATAAACTAAACCGAAAAAAACGATCTATAAAAAACAGTTCTAGGTTTTTTCTTTTAAAAAACGAACGAAAACCGGGCGGTTTTCTCGAGGAAACCGGCGGCGGCGGCGGTGGTCAACCTTGGTGGCGAGACGGCGGCGGCGGGGTGGCTCCGGCGTCGGGCAGGGGCTCTGGTGGGCGGCGGGGTCGGCGGCGAAGCGGCTCCGGGCGGCTGCGGGACGACGGGCGGCGGCGTCGGGCGACAGCGGGACGACGGGCGGCGGCGTCGGCGGCGGCGTCGGTGGCGGCGCTAGGGTTTGGGGCAGTGGGGCGGCTCAGGCTGGGGCTACGGGGTGGCCTCCCCAGCTTATAAGGGCCGGCCGGGCCAGAGTCCTAGTCAGACACGGCCCGATTAGGTCGATTCGTTTGTTTTTAATTTTTTAATAAATTCGCGCTAAAAAACAAATAAAAGAATTACTAAACGGACTCCAAGAATCCCGAAATAAATTTTCCATGACTTCTAAAATCAAGTCGGACAAGATGAACATTTATTTGGGGCCTAAATGCAATTTTGAAAAATGCGTATTTTTTCCTAATTCAAATAAAATAGCGAGAAAACTCCGAAATAAAATCTTAGTTGATTTTTTTATTAAATCCTCAATATTTCTTTATTTTGGGAAAGTCATTTTATTCCCTCTCTCTTACTTTTATAATTCAAATAATTGAAGATAAAATAAATAAAATCAAACGATCCTATTTTCAAAATTTGAGAAAACTCAAATATGAAAATAACGAAATCCCCAACTCTCTCCATGGGTCCTTGAGTTGCGTAGGATTTCTAGGATCTAGCCAAAATGCAGTAAAATATGATATGCAATGATGATCTAATGTATAACATTCCAAATTGAAAATTTGGGATGTTACAAACCTACCCCCCTTAAGATGAATCTCGCCCGCGTGATTTGGGTTGGCTAGTGTCGGTGTCAAAACCGGTGGATCTCGGGTAGGGGGTCCCGAACTGTGCGTCTAGGCCGGATGGTAACAGGAGACAGGGGACACTTTGTTTTACCCAGGTCCGGGCCCTCTCGATGGAGGTAAAACCCTACTCCTGCTTGATTAATACTGATGATATGGGTAGTACAAGAGTAGATCTACCACGAGATCAAGGAGGCTAAACCCTAGAAGCTAGCCTATGGTATGATTGTTGTGTATGAAGTTTTATCCTCTACGGACTACAACCCTCCGGTTTATATAGACACCGGATAGGGTTATGGTTACGCAGAGTCGGTTACAATAGTAGGAGATCTAGAATGTCGCATCGCCAAGCTTGCCTTCCACGCCAAGGAAAGTCCCATCCGGACACGGGACGAAGTCTTCAATCTTATATCTTCATAGTCCAGGAGTCCGGCTAAAGGTATAGTCCGGCTATCCGAACACCCCCTAATCCAGGACTCCCTCAGTAGCCCCTGAACCAGGCTTCAATGACGACGAGTCCGGCGCGCAAATTGTCTTCGGCATTGCAAGGCGGGTTCCTCCTCCAAGTCCTTCATAGAAGATTTTAATCACCAAGAGTAGTGTCCGGCTCTGTAAAATAAGTTTCCACATATTGCCATAGAGAGAATAATATTAACACAAATCAAATCTACTGACGTATTCTGCAGTGCGCCATCACACTACAGCCAAGTCCTTTACTCGAATCGTTTTTACTTTTCCACCTCAACATGTTTTGCGAGGTGGTTTCCTTGGCACGTCTTGTCAAAGCAGAGATCGTGTACCCTTTTTACAGGATTCTCATTAATACGGATGTGGGTAACCCAATCGTTCCCGTTAGCATGTTTTCTCGATTAAAGGCGAGTCCCAAACAGTTACGGGGAGGGCTCCTGGTATTCAACCTCTTATAAAGAGACCAGGGCCTTACCCCTTTTTCCAATCTCAAACGAGTTCGCCCGTCGCCTCGAGTTCCAACACCCTAGGCTTCAGATTCCAGGCGCTTCGGACCTTCGACAATGTCCGGTTCCGACCTTCAAGGCCGATGGATGCCCTCTTTCGTCACGGAGGAGGATTTGCTAAAGTTGAGAGAGGCTAAGTTCTTGACCGCCGAAATTCCGCATAGGTTGCCTGCTCAAGGGCAGGCTATTCCCAATCCCCAGCCCGGTGAGAGCGTAGTGTTCATGTCTCACTTCCTTCAGGGGTTAGGCTTCCCGATGGATCCCTTTGTGAGAGGGCTGCTGTTTTATTACGGGCTGGAATTTCATGACTTAGCTCCGGAGTCCATCCTCCATATTTCCTCATTCATCGTTGTGTGCGAAGCGTTTCTTCGCGTTACTCCTCACTTCGGTTTATGGCTCAAGACCTTTGGAGTGGAGCCGAAGATGATCGGGGGTCAGCTCGCAAAGTGCGGAGGTGCTGTCATCAGTAAGGATGCTGATGCTCTCTGGCCCGAGGGCTCCTTTCAAGAAGAGCTCGGCTTGTGGCAACGAGAATGGTTCTATATCACCGCTCCCAGGAGCGCCAAGTGGGTGGCGCCTCCTGCCTTTCGCTCAGGTCCCCCACCACGGCTTGCGTCATGGGTGAACAAAGGATTAGATTGGGGGTTATCCAAAGACGTGCCCTTACTGCAGGGCCGCATTAGGGATCTCTTAGAAGGAGACCTCAACCTGGTCAAGGTGACGCAGGTCATGCTGATTCGCCGAATATTGCCCGGCAAACGTCACCCCCTTCGTCTGTGGGAGTTTAATCCGGAGGGACCGCGAGTTCTTTAGAATTTTATGGGCGCAACGCCCACGGAGATGTATAAACTGTTCTTCGGATCTCAAGAGATGTGTCCGGATTTAACCGAGGACGCAGGCCTAAGCTGCAATCGCCCGGATACTCAAGTAAGCAACCTTGTGCCCGGACCTTCTATCCGTATAATCATCATAAACTTGCCCCTGAAAGAGTCGTCTTTTTAAACAGGAGTGGACAGCGAAGGCGAAGCTTATCAGTTGTCCGGCTCCCCTTCCTGAAACCAGGCCGGATCCTGTGCTAGTCAGGATGCTGGAGATAATGCCTTTGGAGGGGGAGGACAAGGAAGCTACGGCCACCTCGAAGGAGGCTGCTCCGAAGGGAGGAACCGACAATTCCTCTCCTAAAGGGAAGAAGAGAGCCGCCTCTGACAACCCAGAAACCATGGCCTCAAAATGGGGGAGAAAATCCTCGTCAGAGGGTCCGACGCCAGGGAGTTCCTTGGCCGGACTACGCCCTCAAGGGGATCAGCCCTCAAGCGATCCGTAAGTGGAGAAAAGATTTTCCTTTTGAGGGATAAGAGAAATCCTTGATTTTGCATCTGAGAAGATTTAACCGAAATTTTACCTTGTAGCTCAAACCTCAGCCCTTCGCAGCAGAGCTCGTCTTCGGGGGATCTTCTTCCGGAGATGATGGAGAGCGGAACACCTCCCCCTTTCATGCCGCCCAGCGAGGCGGGCGACCCTGAGGTGTCGTCACGGAGGGTTTCTCCGGGTCCGGCAGGGATGGGAGGTGGCAGTGCGGCCCCCCGAAGTCCTCCGCGTCCAGCCTTCGAAAGAGGCCATAGGACAAGTCCGGCACCGTCTGGTGCTCGGTCGGAAGAACTAAAGATTCTGCTGGGGCGAGCTTCTATCTTAGAAGAGCACCGTGCCTTGATGGGCACGGTGATTGAAAGGATTTCACTCGTAGAAGGCGGATTGCATGAGGCCGTCAAAAGCTTACTGACGGGATTTGAGGTACATTTAGATAATGTATGCTTTTGTCAGTTGCGCATAAATAAGATGCGCCCTGTGTAGATAGTAGCCCCTGAGACTCTGCGTGTTGTCAAGAAATGACGGCACGTAGAGGATCATAGTCCCAGGTATAAGATGTTGCCTTTGAATGTAGGTGGCAAGGTGTCCGGAATCAAGCCGGACTAATGATTTGGCCGAACTAAAGCGGCAACTGGACGTGGCAGATGCCGACATCGCGCTTGTCAACAAGCGGCTTGATGAGGCTCAAGGTATGTAATTCTTCGGGCGACATCGGGTAAGAGGAGCTTCATGCGAGTGTCTTACAATGTGGGTGCTTGACGCAGATGGTACGGCCACCGTGGAGAATCTTAGGGCAGAACTTGCCCGAGCTAAGGAGCAAGCCAGAAAAAGCAATGCGGCTGCCAAGAAGGCCCTTGAAGAGCTGAGAGCCGAACAGGCTGCTCACTGCCGAAGCAAAGAGGAAATGGCCGAGACGGCCGAGAAGTTAAAGAGCACTGTAGACCGTTGCGAACTTCTTGAGAAAGAAGATCGGGCGAGACAAATGGATTTAGAGAAGGCCGTTGCTGATGCCAAGGACGCTCGCTCTGCGATGAGAGCTACGAAAGAGGAGCTGCGTTAGGCCGAACAGATTGCGGCTGGAAAGCCTTGTATGCTGCGGAGGAAGTTTTGTGATCCGAAGTTTGCTCCGTTGGACCGGATGTGGAGTGTGAAGGACACCTATCTGGATTTGGCAACAAGTGCCGCTGATGCGACCGAACACTTTCGAGATCAGAAAGATTGCGAAGTGGAAAAGCTTTTCTGGTCGCAGTTTCATAATCCAGAGCATCCACTGTCAGTGGACGATCGCCTGGCTCAATGGGCCGAGCTGAATAGATTGTCCGGACTCGCCATGAAGTACGTCATGGGTCATCTATGGCCTGGGAGATCGGAGCCGAAGAGTTATTTCAGCTTGGTGCAGCAATTCCTTGACGCGGTACCGTGTATTAATGCAATGAAGAGGTCAGCATGCATAGAGGGCGCAAGGATGGCTCTTGCCCGTGTTAAGACATACTGGGCAGAAATGGAGACCACCGTTGTTGCGTCCCGAGATTCGAACAAAAGCCGAGTACCTTCCGAGCACTATTTTTAGGAAGTCCTTGAAGGCGCTCGTGTAATAGAGATGTAGTGCTCGAAAGATGCTATGTTATGATAGCATATGCAATTGAAAAGTAGTATTTTGATAAACTGTAGTGGCCTTTTTTATACTTGTGCCTTCAAGTATTGTGAACACCTTCTATTCGGCCGTTTTAAGATATATATATATATATATATATATATATATATATATATATATATATATATATATATATATATATATATATATATACAGAATCTGAAAGATGGCAGTCGTTGGCTTCAGCCCCCACGCACATAGTGCGGGGGTGCTTGCAGAAGACGCATTTTCACACTTAACCCAACATCTTGGTCCTACAAAGGAGGTGATAGCGCAACAGGCCAGGCAACCGGACTATAATGCTTTAACACTTTCACTTAGCCTTAGGAGTTTGAAAATGAGACTCTTTAGGTAGCTCCTTGGTGGCAACTGCGCTCGTCCGAATTCGGGGCGCATATGTGCCTGACCGGGAAGCGGTCCTTCGTCAAAGCGGAGGAATCCGATAGATTCCGATCAGTCATCGAGTGGCTGACCAGTCTCACGCTACATCATGATAGTCAGTTTTCGGCTTTCTCTACTGAGGTGCTCGCCCTGGCCGAACCGGGGGCACAATCGCAGTAGTTCTCCTAGTGCTACCTTAGCCGATAGAGCAGAACGTAAGGTAGCCGAACTCAGGAGCCGGGCAACCCAACATTTGACCAAAGACATGATTCGGAGCTGATGCATATAATGCCAAAACTCGCGACGCCGAACACTCCCTAAGGTGTTCGGTCTTTATGAGTGCGGGCCAAACAACACTCTTTATGAAGAAGCCCCTAGTGTCCAGGTACGTGCAAAAATTCTGACGTGGCCACATGCCAAGACGCCAGCCTCCTCCTTGGTTATATTAGAAAGAATAACCAGGGGATGTGTAACAACAAGAGACAGTAAAAAAGGTTTACGTAGGGTATTAATCTAAAAAGAATCCTTTAGAACGGGTCCCTACTACACGTCTGCGCCTGTGTCTCCGTTGTGCCGTATCCTGGACGGGCGTCGCACGACGTTCATCTGTAAAAGAGAGGAACTGAATTTAAAATGGGTCACGCTGGAAAAGCTTAAAATAAGCAAAGTATAAAGTAAGATATATGAGATTGAGCTTTATTGTCTCTTATTGTATATGTGTGGAGCCCCTTGTGCGGGGGTATATGGCTTCTAGGCCTGCATCAATGATGATTTTGCACCGAACTCGTCTATCCGCGTTCGTGGTCTTTAAATGACCTATTTCGAAGTTTTTTGGCCGGTGAGGCCATTTTGTTGTGGGGCTGTTAAAGCGGCCGCACTATCCTCCGCTTGGGGAGGCTCACTTTAGTGCTTCCCCAACAAAGAGATGATGCCTCGTGGACCGGGCATATTAAGCGTAAGAGATGCATAATGTGGTATTGCGTTAAATCAAGCGAAAGCTTCTCGTCCCAGTAGTGCTTGATAGCGACTTGAGAATGGGACAACGTGGAAGGTCAGCTTTGCGCGTCGGAGGTTATCGGCAGAGCCGAATGTGACTGTGAGCCGGAGAAAACCTGTACAATGGGTGTCCGGACCAGGTGTTACCCCTTGAAAGGAGGTTTTACTGCGGCGGATTCTTGCTGGGCTTATCCCCATGTGCTGGATTGTATCCTGATATATCAGGTTTAGTCCACTGCCGCCGTCCATAAGGACATTTGAAAACTTGAGTCCGCCAATTATTGGATCGAGTATCAAGGCAGTCCAACCTACATTCTTGATATTCCTAGAATACTCTAGCTGATCGAAGATGATCGGTTTTGACAACCAGTGGCAGGACCCTTTGGGCCGTGTGGTGCGTACCTTTACGGGCGCCGCAGGTTTTGTTATGTGAAGCGAGTTCACTGTTTTTATTTCTTGTGGGAAGTTCTTTTGTTTCATTGTGCTCTGCTTTTGGGGTTCCTCCTCGTCTTCGCTTGGTGTGTCGAGCCCCTTGTGTTCGGCATTGAGTCTGCCGGATTGTTTGAAAACCTATGGTTAGCAGGCTTCTGGGGAGTACTGTGTATCTGACATATCCTGTCTAGGATTTTATTTAGGTTGGATGGATCATCCCTGTTATCCTGGGGGGCGATTTTTCCTGATTTTGTCGTGAGCCTTTGAATACGGCATTGACTGCCGTGCTCTTCGGACTTTTGTCCTTAGTCCAGCGACGGTCTTTGTTGCATCGCGGTCTTCCATTTCCATTCCTGGTTTCAGATGTACTTGGGTCGCTGGGGCTGCACCTTGCCAACCAGCTGTCCTCCCCTGCACAAAAGTGGGTCATGAGGCTTGTTAGTGCGGCCATTGTTCTGGGCTTTTCTTGGCCGAGGTGTCTGGCGAGCCATTCGTCTCGGACGTTATGTCTAAAAGATACTAAGGCTTTAGAGTCCGGACAGTCGACTATCTGATTCTTTTTAGTGAGGAATCTATTCCAGAACTGCCAAGCTGATTCTCCGGGTTGTTGAGTTATGTGACTAAGATTGTCTGCATTCGGAGGGCGGACATAGGTCCCTTGAAAGTTTGCTCGGAAAGCATCCTCGAGCTCTTCCCAGCTTCCAATTGAGTTTTAGGGAAGGCTTTTAAGCCAATGCCGGGCTGGCCCTTTAAGCTTAAGGGGTAGATATTTTATGGCGTGGAGATCATCTCCTCTAGCCATGTGAATGTGGAGGATATAATCCTCGATCCAGACTCCAGGGTCTGTTGTTCCATCGTATGCCTCTATGTTTACAGGTTTGAATCCCTCTGGGAATTCATAGTCTAGGACCTCATCGGTGAAACATAGGGGGTATGCGGCACCCCTGTATTTGGGTATGCCGGATTCTGATGATGGCTTCGTAGCGTTGCTTACGAGAGCTTGCTTTCTTGGCCCATAGATGGACCTGACTGGGCCATGATGCGAATCCTTAAGAGGGTCGCATGCCGATTTAGGTGCGGTGCCGCTTGTCGCTTTATGGGGTCGTCTACCCGACCGTGCGGCTTTTTTCATTTTTTGAATGCGAGGGCTCTGAGGCCTCCTCGTCGAATTCAGGCAGTAGCTTTCTTTTCGGATAGCTTTTAGTGCGGCGACTATCGCCGTACTTATCTGTGGCATTGATTACCTTGCTCCATCTAATCCAGAGTACATCTTCCGCTGTTTTTAGCTTCTGCTTCTGCTTTTTTAGGCTGCGTGCAGTTGCAACGAGCCTCTCATGGAGATTCTTCTGCTCCATAGGTTTATTTCGTGTGAGGTTGCCGTTTTTGCCGGAGGAGGGATGTTCGGTTTCTCTATCCATGTTTCCTTGTTCGGACGGTTGCTTTAAGGCCTGCTCGTCGTCCACCGGCTCGTCCTGCTTTATGGCTGGGCTTTTGTCGAGGCGGAGCTTGGGTCGGTGTTTATGCCGACGCTTTGATTGCTTTTCAGGGGGTCGATCTCTCGTCCCATCCCCTTTTTCCTCGTTGTCGCTTCCTTTAGGGGTGTTCACCATGAACACATCGTGAGATGAGGTGGCTGTCCAATAGCCTATGGGCGTTGGTTCATCGGTATCTCCTGCATCATCATCCATGGTGTCGATGTCTCCGGAGTCGAAGTTGAGCACGTCGTTTAAATTGTCGACAATGGCTACCAAGTGGGTGGTGGGTGGGCTTTGAATTTCTTCGTCGTCCGTATCCCATCCTTGCTGACCGTAATCCGGCCAGGGCTCTCCTGATAAAGAGAGAGACTTTAGGAAATTCAGGATGTCGCCGAAGGGCGAGTGCTGAAAGATGTCCACGGCGGTGAACTCCTTGATCGGCGCCCAACCGAACTCGATCGGTAGGGGTGCGGGAGGCTCGGGGTTCGGAGAGGAATCCGGCTCCTTGGAGTCACGGGCCATGCGGAGTGCGGGGCCGGAGTTCGGCTCGATCGCCTCTGAGATCGCAGCCCCTAAGGCAGCGTCCAACCGCTGATCCTCGATCGGTGAAGTAGGCTCCGAATCAATGGTCGGAACCGATGCGTGTGAGGCCTCCAAGGCGCTGTTCGGCGGCAGAGCCATATCATGCCCGTCGAGACAGTGCAGCACGCTTGGCTGTGGCTCGAATCCGTCGAAGATCAAGTCTCCGCGGATGTCAGCCGTATAGTTTAGGCTTCCAAACCTGACCTGATGGCCAGGGGCGTAGCTTTTGATCTGCTCAAGGTGGCCAAGCGAGTTGACCCGCAGTGCGAAGCCGCCAAAGACGAAGATCTGTCCGGGAAGAAAAGTCTCACCCTGGACCGCATTGTTGTTGAAGATCGAAGAAGCCATCGGGCCTAAAGGCGACGACACAGAGGAACTCTCAATGAAAGCTCCAATGTCGGTGTCAAAACCGGCGGATCTCGGGTAGGGGTCCCGAACTGTGCGTCTAGGCCGGATGGTAACAAGAGACAGGGACACTTTGTTTTACCCAGGTTCGGGCCCTCTCGATGGAGGTAAACCCTACTCCTGCTTGATTAATATTGATGATATGGGTAGTACAAGAGTAGATCTACCACGAGATCAAGGAGGCTAAACCCTAGAAGCTAGCCTATGGTATGATTGTTGTGTATGAAGTTTTATCCTCTACGGACTACAACCTCCGGTTTATATAGACACCGGATAGGGTTAGGGTTACACAGACTCGGTTACAATAGTAGGAGATCTGGAATATCGCATCGCCAAGCTTGCCTTCCACGCCAAGGAAAGTCCCATCCGGACACGGGACGAAGTCTTCAATCTTATATCTTCATAGTCCAGGAGTCCGGCTGAAGGTATAGTCCGGCTATCCTAACACCCCCTAATCCAGGACTCCCTCAGCTAGCAAATAGGTGAGGGTGGTCCTTCCGTAGATCATCTTCTCGTTCCCAGGTGGTTTCATCCTCGGTATGGTGGCTCCATTGAACTTTGCAAAACATGATAACCTTGTTGCGGGTGACTCGGCTGGCATACTCGAGAATCTTGACTGGTTTCTCCTCATAAGTCAAATCACTATCCAACTGAATCGCTTCCAGCGGCACTGTACCTCTCAGTGGTATATCCGCCATTTCTGCGTGGCACTTCTTCAACTGGGAAACGTGGAACATGTCGTGAACTCCCGACAATCCCTCAGGCAGTTCCAATTTATAAGCAACTTCTCCCATGCGTTCCAAAACTTTGTATGGTCCCACAAAACGTGGCGCTAACTTTCCCTTAACTCCTCGAAGTGGAGATCACGATGATAAACTCTATCTCCGGTTTCGTAAACTGTCTCCTTGCATTTAGAATCTGCATAGCTCTTCTGCCTGGACTGGGCTACCTTGAGCCTATCGCGAATCAACTTCACCTTCTATTCAGACTCCTTAATCATATCTGGCCCAAATAACTGGCGGTCTCCAACTTCATCCCACGACAATGGTGTTCTGCACCTTCTTCCGTACAAGGGTTCAAAAGGGGCCATCTTCAAACTAGATTGATAACTATTGTTGTAAGAGAACTCCGCATATGGCAAGTTGGCATCCCAACTAGATCCATAATCTAGTGCACAAGCTCTCAGCATATCCTCCAAAATCTGATTGACTCTCTCGGTCTGTCAATCGGTCTGCGGATGAAAAGCTGTACTAAACTCTAGCCTGGTACCCAAAGTTTCGTGCAACTGATTCCAGAACTTTCAGGTAAACTGGGTTCCTCTATCTAATACAATGCTCCTCGGAACTCCATGCAGACATACAATCCTTGTCATGTATATCTTTGCCAACTTAACACTGGTGTAAGTGGTCTTTACTGGGATGAAATGAGCTACCTTCGTCAAGCGATCGACTATAACCCATATCGAGTCATAGCCTGAACGGGTCCTGGGTAATCCCGTGATAAAATCCATGCCTAGCTTATCCCACTTCCATTCGGATATCGGCAATGGCTGTAGAAATCCTGCTGGCTTCTGATGCTCTGCCTTCACTCTCTGACATACATCACAGACTGCTACATACGCCGCAATATCCTTCTTCATTCTGGTCCACCAGAAAGTGTCCTTCAAATCCAAATACATCTTGGTGTTTCCTGGGTGAATCGAGTAAGGCGAATCATGGGCCTCTTGCAAAATTAACTTCCTGATCTCCAGGTCATTAGGCACATAAACGCGGTCCTCAAACCATAAGGTATCGTGTTCATCCTCACGAAATCCTTTAACTTTTCCCTTGCTCACCTTCTCCTTTATGGTGGCAATTTCCTTGTCGGTCTTCTGAGCTTCTCTGATCTTATCCATCAGAGTAGACTGAATCTCCAATGCTGCTACATAGCCTCTCGGAACTATCTCCAAACATAGCTCACGAAGATCCCCGGCTAATTCTTTTGGTAACTCTCCGGTCATTAGTGTGTTGGCATGGCTTTTGCGGCTCAATGTGTCAGCTACTACGTTAGCCTTTCCGGGATGATAATGCAATCTCATATCATAATCCTTGATGAGCTCCAACCATCTCCTTTGCCTGAGATTCAACTTCTTCTGCGTGAAGATGTACTTCAAACTCTTGTGATCCGTGTACACCTCACAATGGTTTCCGATGAGAAAATGTCTCCATGTCTTCAAAGCGTGCACTACGGCTGCTAACTCCAAGTCGTGAGTAGCATAATTCAACTCATGGGGCTTAAGCTGTCGTGAGGCATATGAAACAACTCTACCCTCCTGCATAAGCACTGCTCCAAGTCCTCGATGTGAAGCGTCGCAATATACCCATTATCCTTGCGTTGATCTGGCAGAATCAACATTGGCGAGGTAACCAAACATTTCTTCAACTCCTGGAAGCTGGCCTCACATTCCTCAGTCCATTTGAACTTTGTATCCTTATTCAACAACTCCGTCATAGGTTTTGCAATCTTCGAGAAATTTTAAATGAATCTCCGGTAGTATCCTGCGAGTCCAAGAAAACTTTGGATCTCTCCAACTGTTGTTGGGGCTTCCCAATTTGTCACAGTGACAACCTTGGTGGGATCTACTACTATTCCTTCTCCGGATATAACATGTTCGAGGAATCCAACTTCCTTCAAACAAAACTCACATTTGCTGAATTTGGCGTATAACTAATGTTCTCTGAGCATAGCAAGTACCAAACGCAAATGTTCTTTATGTTCTTCTTCATTCTTCAAGTAAACCAAAATATCATCAATGAATACCACGACGAACTTATCCAAAAACTACATAAACACTTTGTTCATCATGTTCATAAAATAGGCAGGTGCGTTAGTCAGACCAAATGACATAACGGTATACTCATACAGCCCGTACTTTGTGGTAAAAGCTGTCTTAGGTATGTCCTGCTCTCGAATCTTCAACTGGTGGTATCCTGATCGCAAATCGATCTTGGAAAATACCTTAGCTCCTTGCAATTGGTCAAACAAATCATTAATCATTAGCAGTAGGTACTTATTCTTAATCATCACTTCATTCAATCCTCGATAATCAACAACCATCCTTAACGATCCATCCTTCTTTTCCACTAGAAGTACTGGTGATCCCCAAGGTGACGAACTTGGGAAAATATAACCCTTATCCAGTAACTCCTTAATCTGCTTCTTAATCTCCTCCAAATCCTTTGCAGGCATTCGGTACGGTCTCTTAGATATTGGCCCTGTGCCTGGCAAAAGCTCAATCAAAAACTCAATGTCTCTATCCGGTGGCATGCCTGGCAACTCTTCTGGAAATACACCCGGAAAATCCTTTACCACCGGTACTTCCTCCTGCACACCTCATGTTAAGGAATTTACTTGAGTCCTATTTGGCACATGCCGTGATACATACTTGATCCTTCTTCCCTCTAGGGTGGTAAGCAAAATCGACTTACTGGCGCAATTGATGTTTCCTCCATACATCGATAGTCAATCCATACCCAGAATTACATCCAAACCTTGCGATTCCAAAATGATTAAATCCGAAGGAAACACATGTATACCTATACTCAATGGCACTTGAAAACATCATCTACTGGCCATATACTCCGCTCCTGGTGAGCTTACTAACATAGGTGTTCTAAGAACCTTGGTGGGCAGTTTATAATTATCCACAAATCCCCTTGATATGTATGAATGCGATGCCCCAGTATCAAAAAGAACGATAGCAGTAAATGACTTAACCAAAAACTTACCTATTACTACATCTCGCTGGGCTTCAACCTCTTCCACGTTAACGTGGTTCACATGTCCCCTGTTGAAAGGGTTTGGTTTCTTCCCTGAGCTTCCATTGCCATTTCCATTCTGGGCTTCAGGACATTCATTGGCATAATGTCCGGTCTTTTGACACTTATAACAAGTGACTTGGATCAGGTCTCTCTTGGCTGGGGTTGATGGGTTGGTACGGTTCTGACCGTTTCTTCCCCCATTCCCATTACCATTCTTGGGGACATTATGATTATGCGAACTCCCTCCTCCATGGGTATGCTGAAAATGTCCTCCCGATTTCGGGGTAAAACGTGGCTTCTGCTAAGCTCCTGAATTGTATTTCCCTTGTCCATACTTCCTCTTGCGGTTCTCAATCTGTTGCTGCTTCCCTTCAATCATAAGAGCACGATCTACCAACTCCTGGTAGTTGTTGAATGTTGCTACCATCAACTGCATGCTCAACTCATCATTCAGTCCTTCCAGAAATTTCTCCTGCTTAGCTGCATCGGTAGCAACGTCATCCGGGGCATAACATGCTAACTTACTAAAGTCATCCACATATTGGCCAACTATCCGTCCTCCTTGGCGCAAGTTGCGAAACTCATGCTTCTTCATGGCCATAGCTCCTGCTGAAACATGGGCAGTACAGAAAGCCTGCTGAAACTAATCCCATGTGACAGTGTCGATAGGATAAGTGGCTGTGAAATTCTCCCACCATGATGCTGCGGGTCCTTCAAGATGATGTGCGTCAAAATGCACCTTTTCCGCATCTGTGCATCCTGCTGTGGTCAATTCCCTCCCTGTCTTGCAGAGCCAATCATCTGCCACTATCGGCTCGGTGCTACTGGAGAACACCGGCGGGTTCAGTCTAAGGAAACGGGTTAAGTGATCAACAGGTGGTGGTGGTGGGTTGTTGTTGTTGTTGTTCCCCTGATTCTGATTCTGGACTAGCAACTAGATCAATGCATTATGTTGCTGGATCAACTGAGTGAGCTCCGGTGGGAAAGAAAATCCATTGTCACGTCTTGGAGGGTTTAGAAAAGATGAGAATATAGAATAGATTGAGGTCTAGAGAGAAAACACTACCCATATGCACATGAGGCAAATGCAAACAAAATCACTTCATTCAATTCAAACAAGGGCATACAATCGGTCTAGAACTATCGTTATAAAAGTGCTTGGACTATGCTATATATATGGTGCAATACTACTAATGTTATGGTGGTCTACTAGAAAAACTGCTCCGATGAAGACTCGATGATATCCGCTCCAGCTTCATCAACATAGTCATCATTGCTGTCATCTGGGTCCAAGTCGGTGTCGTCGATGATGATGTAGTTCTCCGGGCAAGTGGAATCGTCATCTTCTCCTCCTGGCGCGGGATCTCCCATGAAAACTCCTAGCTTCCTAGTCAGGTCGTCATTCTTCTCCACTAATACTTCGATTTCCTCCATATAATCTTCGCGTGTAGCTTTGAGTTCTTCCTCCAGCTCCGTGATTCTTGTCATTGCCTTCTTCAGATCTATCATGACTGCGCACATCTGGTTCTCCTGACGTCGAATGTGCTGATTTAGCTCTTGGATAAAAGCTGCGGTTGATCTATCCTTCCTGATGCTGATCATCTCCCATTGCTCATCTCGGCGCCCACAAATCTGATAGATAGTATCCTTGAGATCATTGCGGTAAACTTCTCCAATACTTCCCATGGTAATGTGGGCTGCCATGCTCTTTCCTAGACTCCAGGTTGGTGCATCAAAGGAAAACTCTATGGGCTCGGTGACTGGCGCGAACGTCCTTCCGAGAACTTGAACTTGAATCATCCAGCGCTCCTCCTCGGGTAAAGTGGCGTTGTAGGTCCTGGTGAAGCTTGGTACTCCGATGTTCAGGTACTTAGTGACTTCCTTCAGGCGGCGTCCAAAGGGTGTATCTTCATCCGGTTGCGTGAACTTGTTCCTTGCATCCGCCATCCTAGAAGAGTAGAAAAGATGAGGAGTCAGAAATGAGAAGAGAGTAGTGATCTAGGTCTTCATATTAGTGGTCGTGTCCTACAGTCAGCGTGTGCTCTGATACCATCTTGTAGCGACCAGACCTCAAACAGTCTGATCTCTGTGCTTCAGTGTCATCCCTAGATCAGTAATGCTGACACGCACAGTACTTGAAGGATTTATAATAGAGTATCAATCACACACTTATTACATCAAATGTATCAAAAGAGAACTTATTACAAATAATATGGCTTAAGGCCATCTAATAACGATAACAGTGGAAGGCTTGGAAGATAAGTGAGTCCATCAACTCCAACGGCATCACTGAGTATAGAACCACGACCTAAGGCTCCTTATTCGTCGTCTGGAAAGTCTGCAACATGAACATTGCAGCCTGAAAACGGGTCAGCACATGGAATATGCTGGCAATGTAACACATAGAGAGTAGTGAACAGAATAGGCTATACTACATGCATATATGGCTGGTGGAAAGCTCTATGGTTATAGTTTTGCGTAAAGCCAGTTTTTCCCTACTGCAAAGGAATAAATTTTATTTAACTATCATGGTAATTGTTAAACATTGAGAGCGTAGACACCCTCTCAATCCCAATTAAACATCATCATTAAAACCCAACAAAATTAATTAAAGTCACATGACGAGATTCACATGATAATCCAAGTACTAGATACTCAAGTTGTCCACAACCGGGGACACGGCTAACCATGATTAGTTTATACACTCTGCAGAGGTTTGCGCACTTTTCCCCACAAGACTCGATCTCTTCCCTTGGAATTCTCGCACTACATGGTGTTTGAGAAACGGATGATCGAGACATAGTCTTTCAGAAGCGCTAGCACCTTACGATCGGGTAGACCGTTACACCTACTTTCCCCTACATTTGCTAGTCTACCACTGTAAGAGTTCGCACGACTTAATCAACTATGCTAGAGCCCATAGTAGCTTGTGGCTGCACACGGAAGTTTCTAGCATGAATAATCTCATGATCCCTTTGAGCCTGGGTGTCGGTCCATAAAGAAAAACAGGCAATTGCTGGAATACCCAGGTGCCTCAATCCACCCAGATGTGTATTAGAGTTGCCACCTTAAGTTAACCATTAATTAAACAATCTCACATCTGTCATGAATACACTCAAACCCAAACCACGTCTACGAGCATAGCATAGCAATATAAGCATAATGTAGAAGTAACTCCCAGGGTTTGATAATAAACAGGTGAATAGGTACTACCTCATCTACTTCACAAACCCACAATTTAATTCAGATCCTAACCATGCAATTGTTTGAGGATTTATCTAATGCAATAAAACTGGGTAGTAAGAGGTATGATCAAAGTGTTACTTGCCTTGCTGATGATCCGTGAAACCTAGAGATTCAAAGTAGCAAGTGGCGCACTCCGGGTACTCTATCGCAAACAAACAAGCACACAATAAGCACTCATCTAATGCACAGGTAAAACTCAAATAAGATATCTAACCAGAAAGTTCAACTTAAGAACTCCAGTTTGCAAAAAGAAACAATTCGAACGAAACAACGAAAGTCAAACGGCAAAAGAAACAGGCTTCGTTTACTAATCTGGACCTAAGTCAAATTTTACAGAAGTAAAAACTTGTTTGAGTTGGTTAAACGGAAAGAGGGTTTTGAGACGAAACCCTAAGTGCTTGAATCGCCTGATTCCGATAAACGAGCGAAAAGTTATAATAAAACGAAAAACTGATCGGAAATCGTGATCAGAAATAATCACGGAAAATCAGAGAAAAAGAAAAATGGACGAACAGGCTAACGAACGAACGTTTGCTTACTGCGGCTAAAAGACGAAAACTATTCGTTAAAATGAACGAACGAACGGGCGTTCGCTAAATAAACAAAACCAAAAAAACGATATATAAAAAACAGATCTAGGTTTTTTCTTTTAAAAAAAACCAAACAAAAACTGGGCAGTTTTTTAGAGGAAATCGGCGGCGGCGGCGGTGGTCAACCTCGGCGGTGGGACGACGGCGGCAGGGCGGCTCCGGCGTCGGGCGGGGGCTCCGGTGGGCGGCGGGACGACGGGTGGCGGTGTCGGCGACGGCGTCGGTGGCGGCGCTAGGGTTTGGGGCGGCGGGGCGGCTCAGGCTGGGCTACGGGGTGGCCTCCCCGGCTTTTAAGGGCCGGCCAGGCCAGAGTCCTAGTCGGACACGGCCCGGTTAGGTCGGTTCGTTTATTTTTTATTTTTTAATAAATTCGCCCTGAAAAACAAATAAAAGAATTACTAAACGGACTCCAAGAATCCCGAAATAAATTTTCCCCAACTTCTAAAATCAAGCTGGACAAGATGAACATTTATTTGGGGCCTATATGCAATTTTGAAAAATGCGTATTTTTTCCTAATTCAAATAAAATAGCGAGAAAACTCCGAAATAAAATCTCATTTGATTTTTTATTAAATCCTCAATATTTCTTTATTTTGGGAAAGTCATTTTATTCCCTCTCTCTTATTTTTTTAATTGAAATAATTGAAGATAAAATAAATAAAATCAAATGATCCTATTTTCAAAATTTGAGAAAACTCAAATATGAAAATAACGAAATCCGCAACTCTCTCCATGGGTCCTTGAGTTGCGTAGGATTTCTAGGATCTAGCCAAAATGCAATAAAATATGATATGCAATGATGATCTAATGTATAACATTCCAAATTGAAAATTTGGGATGTTACAACTCTCTTGCTAAACGCATGGCATAAATTCCACCATAGAAAAAGCCACTGTTAGCGTTGTGTTGTAACATGCGTGCAACAACCGCACCAAGATTATAACTCCTATCACCGGTGAGAGCGGTGCGTATGAGGCTCAAGCTGGAGCACAAAGAGCACTACAATCTTGCTTTCCTACTATACATTTCCTGTTAAATAATGCAAAGTACTGAATTGTGGGAAAATGAATGCTCTTTATTCTACCTTGTGTCACTCCCCTCGTCTCACCGTAACAAAGACTATTCAAAAACGATTGGAACTCAGCTCTTGGTGGCTCATCAAGTGAGCTCTAGAATGGAATTTTGCAATGTTGAGATAATCTCTCTAGTGATATGGTAAATGGATTTTCATAAACCATAAATGACATCATAGACTCACGGGGATGGAATGTAAATCCTTTGACAAATGATTCAGTGAGAATGTGGTGTTGTTCGCACTTATCTGAAATGTAGGGACCGAGACCGGCATTGTGAACATATTGCTCAAATTCCTCCTTAATGCCCACACGCATCATATAGTCATCGCAAGGCCATAAGCATGTTTTGTTGGCGGCATCTCGTGTGGAACTTTCACTTGGTGCAACATCAGACCGGTGAGCGGAGCTGTCACTAGAAGATGCCCCCGAGCATCTCGTCCTCGAAGAACTCCTTCCAAAAAGGTTCATCATATTCACGTACAATTTTCTAGAAAAAAATTTGAGTGGCAAAAATTTATGAACAAAACTTTACAAAATTGGTAGCAATTACTCATAGGGATACATAGAAGCCATAGTAAGCATTCAAACTACTTAGAACTCTAAGAATTCAACATGCAATGTCATCTACAGCAACACCAAGAGTAGCTAATTATTAAAAATATAAACCACTAAAAAAACTAATTGGACAAACGGAGGAGTCACATACCAACCAACAATCCCCCGAAACAGTTTTGGAAACTGAGCTTCGAGCAAAGAGATCGAAGTCCGCGGGTTTGAGAGCAAGAACATGGGAGAGAGCGCAAGGGTGAATTTTTCTGGAGGTAGGTGATGATGTGGTGTGAAGAGAAAAGTGAGGGGGCACGTGGGGACCACAACCCACCAGGGCGTGCCTGGGGGTCCTGTCACGCCCAGGAGGGTTGTGCCCACCTGGTGCACCTCCCTCTGATATTATTAGCACCCAAAATTCTTAAATATTAAGAAAAAAATCATATTAAATTTTCAGAGCATTCTGAGAACTTTTATTTTTGGGTCATTTTTTATTGCACGGGAAATTCAGAAAACAGACAAAATATGGCATTTTATTTTATTTAACTAATAAAAATAGAAAACAAAAAGTAGGGACAGAAGGTAGTTCTTACTAAATTCACCAACTTCATACCGCTCAAAAATGATCCATTAATAAGGTTGATCAAGTCTATCAACAACAACTTTCAATTAGCATGAAACCGAAGAACTATCGTAAATCGCTAAGTTACCTCAACGGGGATATGAATGTCCGCAACAATAAGCATTTCATACTTCTTTTTGATAGTAGGTAGAGGTATTTGAAAACTTCCAATAGTGATTGTCGTAGATTTTTCAATAACAGTAATACCATTCACTTGGAATTGTTTTTTTGGAAAATGCACTGTATGCTCATTACCATTGATATGAAAAGTGACCTTGCTTTTATTGCAATCAATAACAGCCCCTACATTATTAAGAAGGGTCTACCAAGGATAATCGACATATTGTCGTCCTCAGGCATCTCAAGTATAACAAAGTCAGTCAAGATAGTAACATTAGCAACAACAACGGACACATCCTCACAAATACCAATAGGCATTGCAGTTGATTTGCCAATCATTTGTAAAGATATTTCAGTAGGTGTGAGTTTATTCAAATCAAGTATTTTATATAAAGAGAAAGGCATAACACTAACACCAGCTCCTAAATCACATAAAGCAGTTTTCACATAATTCCTTTTGATGGAGCAAGGTATAGTTGGTATTCCCAGATCTCCAAGTTTTTTAGGGACTCCATCCTATAATTAGCAAGCATCATGGAGATTTCAGCTTCCGTTATTTTTCTCTTATTATTGATAATGTCTTTCATATACTTTGCATAAGGAGGCATTTTCAAGATATCAGTCAAGTGAGTACGCAAAAAGACTGGCCTCACCATTTCAGCAAAGCATTCAAATTCTTCATCATCTTTATTTTTAGTTGACTTAGGTGGAAAAGGCATAGGTTTTTGGACCCATGGTTCTCTTTCTTTACTGTGTTTTCTAGCAATCAAGTCACTTTTATCATACCTTTTATTCTTAGGTTGTGGGTTATCAAGATCAACAGGTGGTTCTATGTCAACATCATTGTCTGGTTCTTTATTATTTGTTTGAGTGTCTTCATGAACCTCATCATTATCTTTTTCATTATCATAAGGTGAGTGTTCATTACCAGACTGAGTTTCAGCATCAGAGATAGAAGTTTCATTATTATTATCAGGAGGTTTTTCTATTTCAGGTTCACTAGAAGCATGCAAAGTCCTATGATTTTTCTTCTTCTTTTTATTTCTAGAAGGACTAGGTGCATCAGTGTTAACTCTTTGTGAATCTTGTTCTATTCTTTTTGGGTGTCCCTCGGGATAAAGTGGTTCCTGAGTCATTATACCTCCTCTAGTTGCAAAGCTAACAGAAAAGTCATGTATATTGTTATTCATTTCATCAAGCAACTCTCTTTGAGATTTAGCAACTTGTTCTAACTGAGTTTGAACCATAGAAGCATGCTTTCCAACACCTCTAACATCATTTGAGATTCTAAATAACAAGTCACTCAAGTGAGCAATCATATCAGAATTGTATTTCAATTGTTTCATAACATTTGCATTGAAGTGGTCTTGTGTTCTAATGTAATTTTCAAACTCATAAAGGCATTGGCTAGGGTGCATATTGTGAGAATTGTCATTATCATTGAACGTCATTAAAGAATTTACCTCTACCACCTTAGGCAGTGGTGGTGTATTAAGCCCATGTATTTCTTTAATATGAGGTAAATTTTTTAACATCCTCAGCTTTAATACCTTTTTCCTTCATAGATTTCTTTGCCTCTTGCATATCTTCAGGACTAATATATAATATACCCCTCTTCTTCGGAGTGGGTTTACGTGGTGGTTCAGGAAGAGTCCAATCATCATAATTTTTCAATATGTTATTCAATAACTCTTCAGCTTGCCCAACAGTCTGTTTCCAGAAAACACAACCAGCACAACTATCTAGGAAATCCCTAGAAGCATCGGTTAGTACATTATAAAACATATCAAGTATTTCATTTTTCTTAAGAGGACGATGATATGTCTCCGTCGTATCTATAATTTTTATTGTTCCATGCCAATATTCCACAACTTTCATATACTTTTGGCAACTTTTTATACTATTTTTGGGACTAACATATTGATCCAGTGCCCAGTGCCAGTTCATGTTTGTTGCATGTTTTTTGTTTCGTAGTAAATCCATATCAAACGGAGTCCAAACGGGATAAAAACTAACGGAGATTTTTTTTGGAATATATGTGATTTTTGGGAAGAAAAATCAACGCGAGACGATGCCCGAGGGGGCCACGAGGCAGGGGGGCGCACCCCAGGGGGGCGCGCCCCAGGGGGGCAAACGCACCCCAGGGGGGCACGCCCCAGGGGGGCAAGCGCGCCCTGGGCCCTCGTGGCCACCGCGTAAGGCGGTTGATGCCCTTCTTTCTCCACAAGAAAGCTAATATCCGGATAGAGATCGTGTTAAAATTTCAGCCCAATCGGAGTTACGGATCTTGGGGAATATAAGAAACGGTGAAAGGGCAGAATCAGAGAACGCAGAAACAGAGAGAGACAGAGAGACATATCCAATATCGGAGGGGCTCTCTCCCCTCCCATGCCATGGAGACCAAGGACCAGAGGGGAAACCCTTCTCCCATCTAGGGAGGAGGTCAAGGAAGAAGAAGAAGAAGAAGAAGAAGAAGAAGGGGGGCCCTCTCCCCCTCGCTTCCGGTGGCACCTGAGTGCCACCGGGGGCCATCATCATCACCGCAATCTTCACCAACAACTTCATCGCCATCATCACCAAATCTTCCCCCCTCTATGCAGCAGTGTAACCCCTCTTTTACCTGCTGTAATCTCTACTTAAACATGGTTCTCAATGCTATATATTATTTCCCAATGATGTATGGCTATCCTATGATGTTTGAGTAGATCTGTTTTGTCCTATGGGTTAATTGGTTTGAGTTGCGTGTTTTATTATTGGTGTTGTCCTATGGCGCTCTTCATGTCGCGCAAGCGTGAGGGATTCCCGCTGTAGGGTTTGCAATATGTTCATGATTTGCTTATGGTGAGTGGCGTGAGTGACAGAAGCACGGACCCGAGTAAGTAGGTTGTTTACGTATGGGATAAAGAGGACTTGATACTTTAATGCTATGGTTGGGTTTTACCTTAATGATCTTTAGTAGTTGCGGATGCTTGCTAGAGATCCAATCATAAGTGCGTATGATCCAAGTAGAGAAAGTATGCTAGCTTATGCCTCTCCCTCATATAAAACTGCAATAATGATTACCAGTCTAGTTATCGATTGCCTAGGGAAAAATAACTTTCTCGTAACAAAAAACTCTTTACTAAAACTAACTTAGTTGTGTATTTACCTAAACATCCCCTACTTTTTATTTACATGCTCTTTATTATCATGCAAACCTATCCAACAACACCTACAAAGTATTTCTAGTTTCATACTTGTTCTAGGTAAAGCGAACGTTAAGCGTGCGTAGAGTTATATCGGTGGTCGATAGAACTTGAGGGAATATTTTTTCTACCTTTAGCTCCTTGTTGGGTTCGAAACTCTTACTTATCGAAAGAGGCTACAATTGATCCCCTATACTTGTGGGTTATCAGACGATCGGGCAAAGCATTAAGTAACTGGCAAAGCCTCCCTCAAGCTTGTGGGAGACTCTCTTCTTTGGTTTGCACAAAGTTAAATATTTCCTGTAAGGCAGCTTGTTTCTTATGAGCAGGGAAATATTTTCAGAGAAGTAATAAATCATATCCCGGGGACTACGCACACAACCAGGAGCAAGAGTATTGCAGCAAGCTTTAGCATCACCCTTTATTTAGAAAGGAAATAATTTGAGAATAAAGTAATAGCGGGTTTTCTCATCATGAGTAGAAAGGGTGGCTATGTCATTCAACTTAGTAAGATGTGCCACAACAGTTTCACTTTCATAACCATGGAAAGGATAAGATTCAACCAAAGTAATTAACTCTGGGTCGACAAAGAATTCATAATCCTTATCATCAATAAAGATAGGTGAAGTAGCAAACTTAGTATCATATTTCAGTCTTCAGAGATTTTTCTTTATACTTGCATAGTAATTTTTCTAGATCATCTCTATCTTTACAGGTAAGAATATCTCTAGTTGTCTCCTCATTCATAACATAACCTTCCGGTATCTTAGGCAATTAATATCTAGGAAGGCTAGTTCTAGCAGGTGTTTCAGGAGTTTCAGTTTCAAGCTCATCATCAGATTCAACAACATCATGTTGTATTACTCTAGCAATTTGTTCATCAAGAAAGTCACCAAGTGGCACATCATTTTCATCAAGCAAGATACTAGCATCATCATAAGTATTATCCATAGTAGAAGTAGCATCATCAATAACATGCGACATATCAGGATTAATAAGATGTGGTGGTGTTGCAAGTTTACTTATAATAGAAGGTGAATCTAAAGCACAACTAGATGGCAGTTCCTTACCTCCCCTCGTCTTAGAGGCATAAATCTTAGTCTTACCATCCTTCTGATTCTTCATAGTGATAAATTGATAATAATCCCAAGTGACTCAACAAATATAGATATGCTCTCCGGCAACAACGCCAGAAAAAGGTCTTGATAACCCACAAGTATAGGGGATTGCAACAATTTTCGAGGGTAGAGTATTCAACCCAAATTAATAGATTCGACACAAGGGGAGCCAAAGAATATTTGAAGGTATTAGCAACCGAGTTGTCAATTCAACCACACCTCGAGATTAATTATCTACAGCAAAGTGATCAGTAGCAAAGTAGTTTGATAGTTTTGATAGTAATGGCAGCACCAATAGTAACGGTAATAGTGATAGCCATAATTTTGTAGCAAGTGTAACAGTGATGATAGAAGTAGTAACTTAGCAAGAACAATATAAGATAAATTCGTAGACATTGGATCGGTGACTTGTTGGATGATATTCATCATGAGACAGTTATAACCTAGGGCGATAGGGCACTAGCTCCAGTTCATCAATATAATGTAGGCATGCATTCTGTAAATAGTCATACGTGCTTATGGAAAGAACTTGCATGGCATCTTTTGTCCTACCCTCCCGTGGCAGCGGGGTCCTATTGGAAACTAATGGATACTAAGGCCTCCTTTTAATAGAGAACCGGAACAAAGCATTAACACAAGGTGAATACATGAACTCCTCAAACTACAGTCATCATCGGGAGTGGTCCCGACTATTGTCACTCTGGGGTTGCCGGATCATAACACATAGTAGGTGACTATAACTTGCAAGATCGGATCTAGAACATGGATATAATGGTGATAACATAAATGGTTCAGATCTTAAATCCTGGCACCCGGGCCCAAAGTGACAAGCATTAAGCATGGCAAAGTCATAGCAACATCAATCTTAGAACATAGTGGATACTAGGGATCAGGCCCCAACAAAACTAACTCGATTACATGATGAATCTCATCCAACTCCTCACCGACCAACGAGCCTACGAAGGAATTACTCACTCCCGGTGGGGAGCATCATGGAATTGGCGATGGAGAAGGGTTGGTGATGACGAAGAATGAAGATCCCCTCTCCGGAGCCCCAAACGGACTCCAGATCTGGCCTCCGGTTGAAGAACAGGAGGTGACGACGGCTCCGTCTCGTGGATCGCGATAATTCTTTCTTCCTGATTTTTTTCTAGAAAAATAGGATTTTATAGCGTCGGTTTCAGGGCTTGCAGGGCCACCAGGTGGGGACAACCAACCTGGGCACGCCAGGAGGGGGCGTGCCCTGGTGGGTTATGCCCACACAGGTGCCCCTCCAGTGGATCTTGGCTCCAGAAATTCTTATTTATCGTATATAAAAATCCTCGCAAAGTTTCGTTCCATTCCGAGAACTTTTATTTCTGCACAAAAACAACACCATGGTAGTTCTGCTGAAAACAGTGTCAGTCCGGGGTTAGTTTCATTCAAATCATGCAAATTAGAGTGCAAAACAAGAGGAAAAGCGTTAGGAAAAGTAGATACTTTGGAGACGTATCAGATAGCACCACCTATCGGAACCACCCCAAAAATCTCCGTGTCTACATTGGGCTTGCCTTCTTCAAACCCTTCCCTTTACCTTCATATGCAATGTTTTACTTTCCGCTGCTACACTCTTAGAATTGCATGTGTAGGTTGATTGCTTGACTTGTGCTAAGTTGCTAAAATCTGCCAAGACTTAAAATTGGGAAAAGGCTAGATTTTTATTTGGTCAAGTAGTCTAATCACCCCCCTCTAGACCTACTTTCGATCCAACAAATGACCATCAAGTTTGAATGATCATATGATGTAGATATAAACATGTATATCTAGTGTTGCTCAAATAGGATATGTGCTTTTCCAAGTGGCCATGTTTGCAGGGAACACCTTCGAGTGGCCTATGTTTTGCCGGAGTGTTGATTAATTTCCGCTCCGGTAAATTTCAGGCGCTCGATATGTCCTTTTTTAGCAAAGGTCATGCCAGATTTTTCCGTGAATTTTGGCATGACTTGTGCTAGAATATGTAGGAAATATCGAGTGGCCCGGATTTTTTAAAAAGATAATTAAACGACATTTCTGGTTGACTTTAAGTCTATCGGGACTCCACCATATATGAGAGAAGAAGAATCTCGTCTGTTGTCGTGGGGATAGCTTCTCCTTCGTTCCTCGTGTGCTAGATAATTTAGTGTAATGCACTCAGGAACGAAGGGAGGAGCTACCATCACCGACGGTCGAATATATAGACCACGTGAGCTGAGAGTTTTCAAGAAAATACTCGACAGACCGATAGTCAATCTGTGATGAATAATTATGATCTAATTTAGTTTTTGTAGTACATATATTTAATTTTAGAAGTTTAATCTTTGAATTATGAACATAGGAAATGTCGTCCGACGATGATAGGCTCCCGGAGTGCGTCTGGTGCAGCGATGACCAGGGTCTGTGCGACAGGCCTCACCTGGTAGAAGGTCGGCGCTTCAGTATTAAACTCCAGGAGACATTCTATGTTGAAATGGTACGCAACGACGACAAGTATTTTTTTGTAATTAAGCGCGACTTGTGCTTCTTCAACATGTAATTTTCGTCTTTTACAATTCGACTAGCTTATCCCATTCCATGCAAGACACTATGTCTTGGAGAGGATGGATTTTGAAGATCATGACAGTATGGAAACAAAGATAGTTCACCTAAGGACCCATCATGGTATAGATTTTGCTGTAAATCTATACAATTCTGAGAGCATATCCCATTTTGGTTGCCTGAATTGGGAAGCACTTTGTAAGATGTATGATTTTCATAAGGGTATGCTTGTCACCTTGGATCTTGGTGATCCTGACATCGACGAAGATAATATGGACATTTGGGTCCTTGTTGATACGCTTCCAATTATACCGCTATGTGAGTTTCTCAAACATAGTTATTAAGTAATTTATATTGTCTATTTCAAAATAGTTGACATATATTTCCATTGATAGCTTATTTTCATTCTTCAAAAATTGTACAGAAGATGGTAGACAGAACCTACTACACCGATGGCGCATAATTAACTTATCAGGAGAAAGATCATCTTATCTCATTTATTATTGATATTGAGTATTACAATATCAATTATCAAACTCCTGCGCATTATGGTCAATACTTGCCACTAGTGCACATGTTGAACTACGGTAACATCTATGGAGATGGCATGGTAAGATTTTTTACTATTACGACATCTGTGCATATTTTTCATAAATTCTTCTAAAGCTAAACTACATTGCTAACTACGACGTTATTACTATGTTTTTGAACAGAAAATCCCGAAGGATTGTGTACCTCATCTGATGTTTCTAAAAGGTCGCCTTGATGTTATTAGATTACGACCAGGTCATCCTAGGCTTCACTGCTGTTCATATCGGATTTCTAAAAGCGATGAAGACATGACAATCAAAACATGGAAAAAATGTATGGACAATCGTAGGGAGCTACTTGGAACCAACATTGTGCGAAGCGCAAGAATTGGAGACAGGATAGTCTCCATTCTCTATAATGGAGAGTCAGGGCCTATCTTGTTTTATGCCATTTTATTTTACCTTAGAGAGGGTAGTAGGTCCTATGAGAGAGGAGTAGGTCCTAGGTACAATGTGTTATAAATGTGGTACAATGTGTTAGAGTTGTTGTTGATGATGATGAGGGCGAGTTGTGATTATGACTAGTGACCAAGTTGTTGTATGATGTCTCATGGACGAAAATGATGATCATGAGGAGTTGTTATATGACAATGTTGTATTATGATGATAATTTGTTAATGATATGATGATGATAATGATGATGAGTTATTATATCATTGGATAAAAGAACCGCATATTCGTTTGAAGTGGATGGATCCTAAGTGATCAAGTCATGGATTATCTGAACCGCTGATTAGTTTCAAGTGGATGGATCCTAAGTGACCAAGTTATGATGTAAAAAAATCTCTAAATTGCTACTGTATTAAAACTTGTATAGTGGTGTATGAATACGATATAAAATAAATAGAATACAGAATAATAGTAGTAGCACGGATTGAGAGACGCACTACTAGTAATTACTAGTAGAACTTTCTATAAGAAGCGCTACTACTAAGTAGCTATAGCAGTAGCGCGGGTAAACCAACGCTACTGCTAACCGTTAGCTGTAGCATCATAGCAGTAGCGCGGTCCCCCATGCTACTGCTAGGCTCTTCCCTAGTAGTGTTAGGCTAGAAACGGAGGGGTAGGGACTCCACAAACATGATCAACGTGGCTCATCATACCATATGATACGGGGCTAGACACGGTGTCGGCCGAACTTTCATGATTGGAGTCGATTTCCACGAAGAGCACGATGAACATGGGGAAGAACGGACAGAAATCACAAGGGGAAACACCCAAGAACAAGTCCAATCACACATCCACTAGACAATCAAACACACAAGATCCACAAGGTACATGAACAACAAAGGGAAAGACACAAGGTAGAATTCATCCCAAATCCAAGAGGGGATGAGGTCTTATGATGTAGATGATCCTTACCTAGATGGGGTCGTGATCCACTAGGGATATTCTCACATGGAAGTCTTGAACTCCATGGGAGTGGTCTCTCTCAAGAGGAGTGGTAAAGGAGCAAAGCTCACATACAAATGAGCTATCACTTTGCTATGCTAGAAAGGAGAAGTGGGAGGTCTATTTATAGTCTTAGCCGCGAAGGGGTAAGTGGGAGAGAGATATAAGGCCAAAGGCCACGGCTTTGCACGCGCAAGTGTCGGACGTCCGGAGGACGTCGGTCATCTAGAGGCTCGTGGGGGTCCGGACGTCCGGAGGGCGTCGGACTTCCGTCGTTTTGCTTCTGGACATGTGGCACCGGATTTCCGGTAGACTTTGGACGTCCGGTGGCTGGAGGTTGTCGGACGTCTGGTGTTCGACGGTCATACGGGTGCTGTAGACTTGGTCTGCTGTTGGTTTCCTGAGCGGCTGGTTAAGGGTCCGTCGGACGTCCGGTGGACGTCAATCGTCCGGGCGCTATAGAGTGTCGGACGTCCGGTGGCTTCCGGTCGTCTGGCAGCTGTAGACTCCGCAGCTCCATCTTCTTCCGTGTTCGCTTCCACTCTTCCCTCGCGGATGGTGTAGGCTTTACTTGGTGCTTGCACTCCTCCTCGTCGTCCGTGAAGCTCCGGCAATACTTATGCATGCACACGAGAGGAATGTCAAATAGTATACCATCCTCCAAGGTGTCAAGTGAACACGTGCAAAGAAGATGATTCAGCTTTGTGTATGTGAAGTAGATGTCGCACGTGTCACTTGCCAAATAGGCTCTTGACATGGTGATGTTCGTGGGATGTTCCTCATCAGATTGTATGCACTGGGAGTGGAAGAACTGCCCTTCTGCTTGGCAAGGGAAGTATATGGGCCATGTTAAAACTTGCATCGTTATACTCGAGGCCGTGGCTTCACAAGATCTCTGGATTTGGCATGGCCGGATCTCACAATGACATTAATGTGTTCAACGCTCTCCGGTTTTTGCAAGGCTTGACGAAGGCAACTACCCAGAGGTGAATGTTAACATCAATGGCCACAACTACAACGCATGATACTACCTAGCTGACGATATATATCCTCAGTGGACTACTCTTGTGAAGACAATCTCCAAACCTGTATGAGACAAGAGGAAGAGATTTGCACAAGAGTAGGAGAATGCTTGGAAGGATCTGGAGCGTGCCTTTGGTGTTCTACAATCTCAATGAGGCATCGTTCGGTATCCTGCTAGAAATTGGAGCACCAAGAAGTTGTGAGAAGTGATGACTGCTTGTGTGATCATACACAATATGATCATGGAGGATGAGCGCCTAGAACTTATCTATGACCAAGGATTTCAGTTTCAGGGTGGCAATGTTGTGCCTGAGCATGGAGGAGCGGCAAAGTTTGTCCGGTTCACTCAATTTCATCATTAAATGCGTGATTGGGAAACTCACGTTCAGCTGTAAAATGATTTGGTTGATCATATGTGGGCGCACGTTGGGAACCAATAGATGTATCTTGTTTTTTAAATGTATTTGAGATAATTTAAATTTTTTTGGCTTGTAAACTATGATATATTTATTTGACTTGTGAACTGGTTGTGAAACTATGTCAAATGTTTGTATTTATTTGAATTATGTTTGAAAAATCACGACAGGCTGACCGTGAGGGCGAAAATGGGTCTGCGCGTTAGGCGCAATATCGTCCTAAACGTAAAAGGAGACGGACGATGATTGGGCGATGAACCCAAATAGACAAAAAATGGACAAAACACACGTCCGTTTGGGTCGGCGTATTGGAGTTGCTCTAAAGTCGGTTATTTCAGAGGACATACACGCGACAGTTGACACCGTAGGCCTTGGCTTGTAGCAGTGATAATGGAAGCACATCTGAATCTCAGTATAAATTATACAGTTGGTCATGTCTAGTTGCACGTACACACTTTGAGTGCACATGCACACACTTGCACTTTGCTGTTTTCACCGATAAAATTAAGCCAACTACATGCCAGGAAACAACCTGTGGCCAAGGTTTCGTGCCAAGGATCTTCCTTACAAGGCCACGATAATTAGCCCTGGAAAGCTCACTGGTGCTGCTACTGATAGCTAAACAAAACACGGCTGCTCTCCACGAATTTTAAGATTTTAGGTGCAGTACACTGGTGGTCCTTGTTCATAAAGCCAAGAGATTCTGAAAACAACGAAGAGACGCTTGGACATATTTGGACGGACATATTTTTGGCATATGACATGCTGGAAGACATGGAGCAAGTAGCCAGGCAGCCCCTGTAGAGTGTTGGCCTCACTATAAATACTAAATGGACCACTACCATCCTTGTCTTTGCTGTTGTACTCGGTACGTACTAGTATTAACATTGCAAATAAGTCGCGGCCACATCTAGATGCACGTACACCAGTTCTAGTAGTACGTTATTTTCCTTTGTGGTGCACATGGAAAAACAACGAGCAATGCTACGCACACGATCTTTTTCAGCCGACATGTGCACGACAACTCATCCTCACCACTGGATTAGGCCCGTTCTTTAATATCTATGGGTTGGAGCTGCTTCGTCCGGGAATCGTTCGGTGTTCTGTCGTCCGCGTAGCTATTTCGAAAAACAACCTGTGGTCAGAGCATCTCCAGCCGTTGACCCCCGAAGGGGCGCCTAAAATCGTCGCCTCGGGGTGAGCCGGCGCAAAAAATCGATCTAGGGGCGAGTTGGTCCCCAACCGCCGGCCACAGGGCCGCCCCAAGCGTGTTTAGAAAAAAAAATTAGCAAAGTTCGGCAAAGTTCGACGAAATTCGGCTAAACACGACTAAATTTCGGTAAATTTGAGCATATATTAGACATGTTCACGGATTTTCATTACATAGCAAATATATAACTAAACTTAAAAAGAAACTGGCTGAACGCCGAGTAGTCGCCGTCGCCGCCGCCATCCTCATCACTGTCGTCATCGTCGGCCTTCTCCTCCTTGACGCGGGCGCCTCTGCTGGACCCGGCGTCGCCATGGCGGACTGGTGGTGGCGACGGCGCGTCGTCGTCGTCGCTGTCGTCGATGACGACGACTCCTCCTACGTCAAAGCCCCGACGGCGCTGCGCGAAGCGCCGCAGGACGGCGCACTAGCGCTCCCTCGCCATCTTCAGGAAGTCCTGACGTGCCCATTCCTGGGCCGCGTCGTCGTCGAGCTCCACGTCGCCGTGCTCCGTCTTCACGGCGGGGAGACCCGGCTCCGTCTTCACCGGCGCGAGGCCCGGCTCCGTCTTTGGCTTGACGAAGCGCGGAGGAGGAGCCGACGAGGAGGCGCGCCGACCGCCCTCGTTGATGACGATGCAGGCGCTGCGAGTACGCCGGCCGAGCGACGTCTCCGCCGCGGGCTCGGCCTTGACGCCGAGCAGCGCCGGAGAGCTGGAGGAGTGGGAGGAAGAGCGCGAGGAGGAAGAAGAGGAGAGGCCGAACCTCCTTGGTCGGCGGTGCGCCAGGGC